>NW_015641057.1:1927444-1927785 GCF_001515625.1 Sinocyclocheilus rhinocerous
AGTGAGAATTCGCCTCAGTTCAAGCTGCATATGAATCAATTATATTTTCTTCTTTAACATTTTTATATTAATATATACAATTTTATTAATATATTTTTATATACATATTTTTAAGTTTCCGCTGTTCTTAAAAAAAAAATGCAAGTGATCGCGCTGGCGCCTCCATGTCCTGCAGCGCTCGCTTTAGCTTCCACTCTCCGCACAAACGATTGGATATGCGCCTAACAGCGCTCATTTGTCTAGGTTAAATGTTTAAATTAATACTGTGAAATGCATGAAGTGTTTTATGTTTGTTTATTTTAGGCAAGTCGTGTTGGTTTGAGAAGGCTAAATTGATCAAA
>NW_015641057.1:1927821-1938193 GCF_001515625.1 Sinocyclocheilus rhinocerous
TAACTCATATTTAACCGTTGCTTCTTGTCATTGTAGGCTTATGCTACTTTTTCCAATTAATTTTAATGAATATACTAATTAATAAAATTAATATTATTTATTTTGTATTACATATTGTTCATTCATTTATTTTAACACCGCACTCCCAGCACCCCCATTTTTTCGTGGGCTACACTCCAGGGGGTGCTGCAGCACCCTCAGCACCCCTACTTCCCGCTCTCTGTCATCATACATCACATGTACATGTATTTGCATTACTTTGACGGTTCTCTGTAGATCCCGCCTTCTCCATGATTTGTCAATTATGTACAATTCCTGCAAACTACTTTTCAATCAGCACCTTCAACATGCATGAAAACAATACAAAAACAAAGCCAAAACCCAGACATTTTAGGCCATTTAGAAATCCTGGCCAGGATATATCTGGGAAATAGGGGGCATATGGCCACCCTAATGTATCATACTATTGTTTATTATTGCATACTGCATGCTGTTTTAAAATATTATTTAAAAAAATCAAATATGGTATACAGTACGCAGCAAGCACTAGTATTCTCTTCTGAACATTGCCAGCATTTCATTACAGCACACAAATTGTGCTGTACAAGCCTCACTGATATGCCTGTAAAGGTTCTTTCTGTTCGTAGGAAATCTGGGAATGTTACATTGGACCTTGTGCACTTTGACTAGTATTCAGTGACACCGTTGGACGGGCCTGTGATCTGGTTATGTAACCAGATCTGTGATTGGTTAAATATGACCCTGAGGGAAATTACGGATCTGTCATTGATATGAGTGGCCCCACCCACCTGTTAAGAATTTACTTTGCTCAATACGTGTGTGTGTGTGTCTGTCTGTTCCAACATGTCTATGCCGTTTTTGCGGGAATTTTATAATCTTGTCCTGGAATACATGCTCGTGTCTGACACCCTTTTTCTCCTTTCTCTCGTTCCCCTCTTTGACAGCACTAATATGTTCAGTAGATCACGTTACACTTTCTCCCTATCCATCTCCTCGTGCCAAACTTCTCTTTCTTCAACCTTTCTTTTTCTTTCTCTGCCCCTTTTTTCCAGTGGGACTCTTTCTATCCCTCTCTTTTTCTGTCTCTTATGTATACATATTCTCACAGACATACTTGCGTTTTCTCACGAACACACATGCGCTCCTCTCCAGGCCTCTCAGGTTGCTGCCATTTTCCATTTTTGAGTGCTCAGTAATAATAATAATATTAACGTGTGTGTAAGAGGTGTCAGGGCTGCCAGTCTCTTATAAATATGAGCCCTTTTCACTGGCAACCCGAGACCCCAGACCTGCCTTATGCCCGTTTACACAGCTGAATAACATGTGTAAGAAACTCTCTTCTTCTTTCTCTGTCTTTATTCTTCCATCTTACCCTCTCCCAGACAGAAACACCTCTCGTCTCACCACACCCAGCATTTCTATTTCCGCTCTTTTCTTTGTCTGTTTGTAATGAATTCATTTGCTCTTTCTCTCTCTTTTCTCTGTCTTAACCTCTGTCTTGCTGTCAAATTCTTACTCTCATAAAGAGTATTTCCCCCATTTTCCTCCCCATCCAGTCTTTGGTTTGGTTCCAAATCCCTGAGCTCTACCTACATAGGTGCACTGCATTTTTGTCTTGTTTCACCGTACAAACATCTAAACATTGCATACAAGCATACATGTACTTTAAAAAAATTCAAATAGGAAAAAAAAAATATATATATTTTTCTGACCTCACTGACACATAATTGTTCTTATTTTAAGAATAAATTTGCTTAATTTTCTGAAAACAAGACTTCAGAATTAAATATATATTAATGTAAGAATGTATAGATATTTGTAATGGAAAACAAGGCAAAATACTGAAGAAAGTCACAGTTTGCAGTGTAAGAGAGCATAAATACGCTACCTAATTTTGCTATATTTCTAATTTCTAATGCATTGCAGTAAGCTCAGTAAAAAAAAAAAAAGAAATGTCAATTATATAAAATTCAATGCTGAAAAAATGAAAATAGTTCAGTGTAACCAAATTTGTGTGTACTATGTATATTTATACTTATTGGAGTATCATTTATTTAGCAAGATGCTAAAACTACCTGTGTAGCAGTAGACAGTCAGACAACTCAATAGGTTTTGGAATAGAGTCTTTCTCTTTCCATCTTTGCAATATTTTATAGTCTGTCTCTCTCTTTCTGTCTCTCCCCATTTCTCGTTCACATCTGGTGCAGTAATTACAGGTTATCACCCCACAGGGGGTGTTCGCTCACACACACACACACACACGGGCCACTTTCTGGTTCATGTACCTGTAGGAAAGAAAAATCACAAATGAGATCCCTTTAATATCTCAGTTGTCTCTTCTAAGCAGAAATTAGATTTAATGGAGACTTTTTCTGCTCTCTCCTACTCATGTTTCTCTTCAGCAAAACTCAAAATGTGCTCAGATTTAACAAGATACTAAAATCTGCAATAAAAAAAAAAAACAGAGATCTTAATATAAACTCAAATATAATTGAATTCTTACTGTATGCCTCTACTGTTACTGTCAACTATTAACTAATACGTGTCTGTTTCTCTTTAAGATAAATGTCTTTTTTCTCCAAGGAAAGAAAATGATGCTTAAAATGTAACATTTTATTCTAGGTTGTGGGATTTTCTGTAGCTCAAGTTGTAGAGCATAATGTTTGCAACACAAAGGTCAGGTCTGGCTCCCTGAGAATGCGAACATATATGTATATCTTGAATATAGAGCAAATCACTTTGGATAAAAGCATGTATTAATGTTCTTTTACAGATCTCGGGTCTGTGTGGAATCTGTCTCGTTCTCAAAGACGAAATTTGTAGACTTTCTACACTAAGAATTGTCGTTTTCTTTATTATCAAGCTGTAAAATGCACATATGTCCGTTAGATGGCGCACTAAGACCGTGTAAATCGCCCTGTATGGGTCCATCGTATTAAAGGGGTCATATGATGCGATTTCAATTTTTCCTTTCTCTTTGGAGTGTTACAAGCTCTTGGTGCATAAAGAAGATCTGTAAAGTTGCAAAGTTATTACCGTGCGTTTTGATGGGTGTTGTTGTTTTATTGTAATAGGCTCTCTGTCTTCAGTTTCTTAGTTTCAGTTTCTGTTATTAAAGTGTTGGACTTCCGTGTTTTCAGTGATTCTAGTTAAAGTACCTGTTCAGTCTTGTGTTTCTCGCGTTGGTTTAGCTCAGTGGTTACTTTAACAGACAAAAACTAGCTCATGGCTGATGGTCACCGACGGCCAGAGATCAAACCACGGGCTCTGTCCAGTGTTTTGCATTTTTTGGTGCCGTTAAAATCTTTTCTATTCACTGACTTCAAATGTTTTTGACCGCAAGGATCGAGGGGTCAATTACATGCAATATGGACTATAAAACTGTTGGTCAGCCTGAAACCAAACTATTTTATTTTTTTCTAAATTAATAATTATTCATATACAAGAAGAGTAAAAATAAGAAGAGTTCTCACTGTGCAGTGTTATTAGTGTTATTATTAGGTTTAAATGTTATCATCTCACATTGTAGGCCAGATCGGGGCTAGTTGTCACAAAATCTATAACTAGGTTCAGAAGTCTAGTTATAGGCTACACAAATATTTTGAACTGTGTTGTCGGGACCAGTTGTTCATATGTCAAGTCAGTACAAGTTGTCCTAGGCTATTTTAGATGTTTAAAACGCCAACATAATGGAATCTGTTGGTTTGATGCATTTTTTCAACGCTTAATGCTATTTCATGAATTGTTTTGGGTTTCTGAACTGTTTCATTTTATTGTAGCTAGTAGTGTTGGAAAACTCTATAACAGGGGTCACATTTAAACCACATAAAATGCGAAGGGCCACAAATTACAATCTGCACCATTAAGACAATATAGGCTATTTGCAGTTTTACTGATTTAGAAATGCAGTTTATTACTTATCAAAGTCTTGCTTGTTCTTGTCCTACTTAAAATTATACTGAACATGAAAAGTTGAGTACCCCGGCTTAACAATGTGCTTAAAGGCACAATATGTAATTTTCGCCACTAGAGGGCAGGTATTTAAAATAAACAAAGAGACAAGGGCGTAGTTTGATGACACCGTGACTGAGTGTGGAATCATGGGAGTTGTGGTCTTCATCCCCACAGCCGATGTAATCCGACGGGACTCGGGCAGAAATCATGTTCATGGATGAGCTAATGATTTATTAACGTAGTAGAAAGAGAAAAGAAAAGTATTTTAAACGTCAGGTCAGGGCTGGCCTTTCTGTGTTTCAGGCTAGATGTTATAAACAAAAGCTATAAAATGTAGCCTATTAATTACGATATCTGTTGACTCGATATTTTATGTTTCTTTTAAATAATTAATGAAATAGCAAACTGTTTACTTGTAACCACAGAACTTAGGCTAGTGTGATACTTGACAGGTTCTCATTGTGAGCTAAAGTCGGTTTTCAGGCGTTTCGCTCTCGCGTTGGTTTAGCTCAGTGGTTACTTCCGATTGACTGAAAGATCACCATCTCATGGCCGCCGGGAAACCGGCGACCGGAGATCGAACCACGGGCGCTGTCCAACGCTGCAAGTTGTCCTAGGTTATTTTAGATGTTTAAAACGCCGACATAATGGAATCTGTTGGTTTGATGCATTTTTTCAACGCTTAATGCTATTTCATGAATTGTTTTGGGTTTCTGAACTGTTTCATTTTATTGTAGCTAGTAGTGTTGGAAAACTCTATAACAGGGGTCACATTTAAACCACATAAAATGCGAAGGGCCACAAATTACAATCTGCACCATTAAGACAATATAGGCTATTTGCAGTTTTACTGATTTAGAAATGCAGTTTATTACTTATCAAAGTCTTGCTTGTTCTTGTCCTACTTAAAATTATACTGAACATGATAAGTTGAGTACCCCGGCTTAACAATGTGCTTAAAGGCACAATATGTAATTTTCGCCGCTAGAGGGCAGGTATTTAAAATAAACAAAGAGACAAGGGCGTAGTTTGATGACGCCGTGACTGAGTGTGGAATCATGGGAGTTGTCCTCTTTATCCCCACAGCCGATGTAATCCGACGGGGTTCGGATCTTGTTTCGGATCTTGAAACAACAAAATCTTGTTTCTTGTTTATTTATTTATATAGCACCATTTAAAACACAACCAAGGTTGAACCAAATTGCTTTACATAAAAAGTACAAGAATGGAAACAAACATCGACAACATAAAACACCACATCGACATATAAAACACCACATCAATCATTGTATGCTACCAACATTAGATGTGCTTTCAACAGTTTCTTAAAAATTGACAGTGATTTGGCAGACCTGATCGGCAGGGGCAACTCATTCCAAATTTTTCAAATATGGTGCCAGAGGGCTCGCATCTAATACATTTTTTGTGACGTTATTTGGGTGGCTAAAAACAATGACCTCTGTTTTTTCCTCATTTAGCATTAAAACAATTTTCGCCATCCAAGTTTTTTCTGTCCTTTAAACACTCTAGAAATAACTCAAATGAATTTGTGGAATGTCTGATTGGTAAATACATTTGCGTGTCATCGGCATAACAATGAAATGATACACCATACTTTCTAAAAATGCTACCCAGAGGGAGCAAGTATAAAGAAAAAAGTATAGGAGAAAGGATAGAGCCTTGCGGAACCCCCCAAGGAAGATGTTTTTTACCTGAGATTTTATTATTATAATTAACTGAAAAACATCTATTGCTCAAATAGGACTGAAACCATTTCAGGACTGTACCCTTTAGCCCTACTAAATGTTCAAGATGGGAGATAAGGATGTTATGGTCGATCATGTCAAAAGCTGCACTCAAATCAAGCAACACCAAAACAACATCATCTCCTTTGTCTAAGGCCAGGAAAATATCACTTAACACTTTCAATAATGCTGTCTCAGTGCTGTGGGCTGTTTTGAACCCCGATTGAAACCTTTCTCCTATAGAATTTTTGCTTAGAAATGAGAGTAGTTGTTCATTATAATTAACTGAAAAACATCTATTGCTCAAATAGGACTGAAACCATTTCAGGACTGTACCCTTTAGCCCTACTGAATGTTCAAGACGGGAGATGAGGATGTTATGGTCGATCATGTCAAAAGCTGCACTCAAATCAAGCAACACCAAAACAACATCATCTCCTTTGTCTAAGGCCAGGAAAATATCACTTAACACTTTCAATAATGCTGTCTCAGTGCTGTGGGCTGTTTTGAACCCCGATTGAAACCCTTCTCCTATTGAATTTTCGCTTAGAAATGAGAGTAATTGTGGCAATACAACTTTTTCTAAGATTTTTGAGGCAAAGCACAGCTGAGAGATTGGTCTATAATTCTGCATTTCATCCTGAGCTAAATATGGTCGTTTCCACCTATTCCACTAGACAAACTTTTGTTGATCAGATGTGCTAAACTCAGTGATACGCAATCAGAGGTCTGCTTTAACAAACGACTAGGTATGAAATCATTTGCACAGAATGTAGGTTTCATTTTTTGCACAATATCCTGCAGCATAGTCGAAGTAATAGGCTCAAAAACCTATTTTTCCATCTTCTCTCTGCTTGCCTGCATTGCCTTCTAAGGACACGGGTATTATCATTTAGCCAAGGATTTATCTTTAATTTATGACTTGTAGGTCTTAGTGGGGCAATGCTATCTAAGATGTCCTCACAAGTTGATTTTAATAGAATCCAATGATCATCGGCATTTAAATGCTGTAGAGGTGTTTCCAGCATAGATATATTACATTTTGTTTTAAACAGTGCAGAAAATTCAACATTGGAGGTACTACTTAGTCTCCTTGACCAACACAAAGAGTCTTCTAGATAAACAGGTTGGATGGCAATAAAAGTCTTAAAAAGGATTGGCATATGATCAGAGAAATTAGTTTCACTAACAGTTACGTCATCAACTTGCAAATTATGGGTTAAGATCAGATCTAACATATGGCCTAATTTGTGGGTGGGGCTTTTTGTGAGTTCACTGTTTAGAATGAACGCTGTTTACTTTCGTTTTCTGCTGTGAACTTGTGCGCGTTTGTGTGTCGGTTTGATTTTTTTGTGTTAAAGTCCATTTTCATAGGCGTTCTTTTTGCAGATCGGGGCTAGTTGTCCCAATGTGTATATCTCATAACTAGATTCTGAGTAAAAAAGAGAAAAGAAAAGTATTTTAAACGTCAGGTCAGGGCTGGCCTTTCTGTGTTTCAGGCTAGATGTTATAAACAAAAGCTATAAAATGTAGCCTATTACGATATCTATTGCCTCTATATTTTATGTTTCTTTTCAAATAATTAATGAAATAGCAAACTGTTTACTTGTAACCACAGAACCTAGGCTAGTGTGATACTTGACAGGTTCTCATTGTGAGCTAAAGTCGGTTTTCAGGCGTTTCGCTCTCGCGTTGGTTTAGCTCAGTGGTTACTTCCGATTGACTGAAAGATCACCATCTCATGGCCGCCGGGAAACCGGCGACCGGAGATCGAACCACGGGCGCTGTCCAACGCTTTTGTATGTGAAGCCATGAGATCTTGCTCATTTATCAGTCAGTGATTTGTAATCACTTTGCAATAAGGGCTCGGTATGAAACTTAAATCTCAGCATGCCTTCACTTCTTGCACTCCTAAATTTTTACTTTTTAATAGCCTATATAAAATTGACGTAAAATCAAGATGTAAGACAGGTGATATTTTAATTGCCATAATATGATTCTATTGCTATTTTACCTATATTTGAAAAAAAGCAATACATATTCGATGTAATTTCAACAGAAGTTTCACTTCTCGTTGTTGTAATACCTCGAGATGAACAGCAGATGGGGCTCAAAGATCATGTTTGAAACTCCAAACAAGTAAACTGTCGTGTTTATATGTTCAAAACTAAAACTTTAAAATGTATTTATTATAGATCGGCTTGATATTTTATGTCTCCTTTTACACATCTGCTGTTTCGTGTTTGTCGCCTGAAAGTTTGTAATAAGCTGTTAAACTACTTACTATTTAAAGACGATTTCAGTCGAAGTTCTCGCGTTGGTTTAGCTCAGTGGTTACTTCCGATTGTTATTAAATCACACTCTCAGGGCCGCCGGTGACCGTGGATCGATCCTCGGGCTCAGTCTAACGTTTTCATGTTTGATGCCACGAAAACTTGCTCCTTTGTCAGTCAATGATTTGTAATCATTTTGGTAGGCTATGAGGGTCGGTATGAAGCTTAAATCTCAATATGTCTTAAATTCTTGCATTTTTTGAAAACGTATGTCTACATTTTTACTTTTTAATTTATAAAATCGACGTGAAATTAAGATGTAAGACATAAACGAATATGATTATAATGCCATTTTTACATTTATTTGAAAAGGCAATACAAATTAGATTTAATTTCCACTCCTCGTTGTTGTAACACCCCGAGATGAACAGCAGATGGAGCACAAAGATCATCAAGTCCTAACAACCGAATAGAACAAAGAATCATAAGCAGCCTATGTTTAATGATAGTTTTGTCATTTCCCTAAATTTCCCAAATTTATTTTTTTAATATTTTACTGGCAGCCTTTTATACAGCTTCATTTATCAGTTATTTATTTCTCTTTACATTTTTTATTTAAAGCAGACTGAAACTTTGTGTATGAGTCTAGACTTTACATTCTGGTGTCTTTTGTTAATGTGATTTCATCCTTTTCAGTCCCTGCGTTTTTTATTCTCTATTGATGTAAGATGTACAAAGGCCATCTCTTTCTCTCTCATCATTTCTTTTCGTCTATCTCTCATTTCTTACTAAAGTATTCAGCAGAGACAGACAGGGGTTTTGCAAGGCTACCGTGAGTGAGTTTAAATGGAGCTTGTGGTGAAAGTAATGGCACTCTCGCGCCCCGTGGACAATAAACCGGCGGATGAAACGGGGTTTAAGGGCTCGTGTAATGCATGTTAATGTGACGGGCACCGTGAAATGCGCCGGGGATTATTTATCCAAAAACATTTGTATTCTTCTGTTGAAGAACGGCTGATCCCGGATAGCCGAGCACTAATCCGTCTCCCCGTTAATTAAAAAGAAGTCGAGAGCCGAGGAACTCCTGTTTTTTTCAAATGTAATCATTTCTGCTGGAGCTTTACCATCTGCTGGAGGTTAAGTCTGACAGCAGATTGTATTCTGCGGTTATTTAAACCTGGGTGGATGATTTCACCTCCCTGTAGAGATAAGATGAGTCAGAGGAGGCCGAGATGTCGGAATCCTTAAGAATATGCCTGCTGAAAAAAAATAAAAAAAGATATAAGTGGTTTGCTGTTCTCAGTTAGTTTATGATGGCCTGGTCAAGGTGATATTCACCTGGTCTAGTCTACTCTGACTTTTTCCCCCTTTTTTCCTCCAACAGGTTTCTTCCTTCATCCCTCAAGATGTGCCCAAAGTAAACGGCAAACTCCAAGAATGTGTGTGTGTGTGTGTGTGTGTACTTGTTTATGCTACATTGTGGGGACCAAATGTCCCCACAAGGATAGTAAAACCTGACATTTTTTACATTGTGGGGACCGCAGGCCGGGAAAACGATGGAAAAAATGATTAAAAATAGTAAATAGTAAATGATGTTTATCTTAAAGAGTAACAATGCAAACAGGTTTTCTGTAAGAGGTAGGTTTAGGGGATAGAAAATATCGTTTGAGGAATAGAAGTCTATGGAAAGTCCCCACAATTCACAGAAACAAACGTGTGTGTGTGTGTGTGTGTGTGTGTGTGTGTGTTTGTAGGCCTGCTATGAGGGAGAGACTGTACATGAGGGAGAGAGAGAGAGTCGTGCGCGTTCTTAATTAGAACATTCCTCCGAGGATGCTCGATCGACTGGTGAGGATTATCCTTGAAAATTAAAGATTAGATTTGGGCGAACATGTGTCACTCTTTCTGAAGACACGATTCGGATTTGTCCCATCAAAACAATAACTTCCACAATCCATAATCTTATAAGTCACTCGATCTGGTTTGTTGCATAGGATCATATGCGAAAATATGTCGGTATTAGTATAGCTGCTGCTTTCAAGAATTTACAAGACTATCTGGTCACGAATCCTAAACGTGTTCTTTTATTGATGTATTTACTGGCTTGCGTTCAAAACCCACCTGCAAATAAATAAGTAGGCCTAATCCCCTCTGAAGAAGGTCGCTAGTGTTTTAGAATGACAAACTAAGGACTGATGATTTTCAGAAATATAAAGTTACATTGCCTTATGAGAAATTAGGTATTAATTCGTCGATTAACTGTCTCGTTTATTTCAGGGTGATTACTCGCGCCCGGTAGTTCGCGAGTTAAACGTGTCGGTACTGTGATTATGATCCGTGCTCTCATGTCGCCGTCCGCCAATACGATTTCTCCCCCCC
>NW_015641057.1:1938451-1941780 GCF_001515625.1 Sinocyclocheilus rhinocerous
GATTTCCCCCCCCCCCCGCCACACACACACCATCATCATCAACATCACCTCCCTCTCTCGTCTCACACACTCCTCAAAGCGTCTAACACACTGGAAAATCAAAGCGCTCGCCTCTCCTGCTCACACACTGACTGCGCTGCGCGCAAAGAGAGACACAACCCAAGAGAGACCAAGTTTGCTGCGAATTTCAATATCTGTTGTAAATCGACACATGCACTTTTTATGTTATTTTTATTCCACTTTACTTTCCTTTTAGATAATTTTTATTCCACTTTGGATAACAATGCAAGTGTGTATTGTGTACCTAAATTGTTTTACAAAAACTGTTTGAATCTTTCACAACTGGACATGAGTCTTCTCTGTGAAAGCAGCTGAAAAGATCTGATTTTTATGAAGATGGACCGGAGGCTTCCGAGGAGGCGATGGACGTTGACAGGGCAGGTTGTGTGTCTGCTCCTGTGTGCGTGCGCACTGGACCAGGTTTTGGCGCAGATTCGCTATTCAGTTCCCGAGGAGTTGGAGCACGGGGCTTTCGTTGGAAATATCGCAGAGGACTTGGGCTTGGATGTGGCCAAATTGTCCTCACGGAGATTCCGGATTGTATCCGGAGCTAGAAAACAATATTTAGAAGTGAATTTGGAGAACGGAATTCTGTTTGTGAACGAGAAGATCGACCGCGAGGAGCTGTGTGAACAAAGTCTCGTTTGTTTCTTGCACTTGCAGGTGGTCATCGAGAACCCTTTGGAACTGTATCGGGTAGAAGTGGAGATCTTGGACGTGAATGATAACGCTCCCAGTTTCCCATGGAGCGAGTTTAATCTGGAGATCACAGAGTCTGCTGCGCCGGGCTCCCGGTTCCCGCTGGAGAGCGCGCAGGACCTGGATGTGGGCTCGAACTCTCTCCGCTCGTACTTGCTGAGCGCCAATCAACACTTCGTGCTGGACATTCAGACGCGTAACGACGGCAGTAAGTTTGCAGAACTCGTTCTGCAGTCGCCGTTGGACCGAGAGCAGCAGAAGACGCACGAGATGGTGCTCACGGCCGTGGACGGTGGCTCCCCGTTGCGCTCGGGCACGGCACAGATCACGGTAACTGTGCTGGACGCGAATGACAACGTGCCGGTGTTCGACCGCTCCGTATACCGGGTCAGCTTGGTGGAGAACGCGCCTAGAGGCACGCTCGTGCTCAAACTGAACGCCACGGACCTGGATGAAGGCGCAAACGGCGAGATCACCTATTCGTTCAGCGGGCACGCACCTCCGAAGGTGCGCGAGCTGTTCAGCGTGGATTCTCACTCGGGTGAGATCCGGGTGAAGGGAATCGTGGACTACGAGAGGGCCAGCGTGTACGAGCTCTACGTGCAGGCGAAAGACAAGGGTCCTTCAGCCGTGGCCGTGCATTGCAAAGTGCTGGTCGATATTTTGGACGTGAACGACAACGCGCCCGAGGTCATATTAACCTCTGTGTCAACACCTGTTCAGGAGGACGCGCCTCCGGGCACGGTGATAGCCGTGATCAGTGTAATGGACCGCGACTCCGGAGAGAACGGAGCCGTGGATTGCCAGATCCCCGGAAATGTGCCGTTCCAGCTGCACTCCTCTTTTAAAAACTATTACACACTCGTGACCAGCGAGTTTCTCGACAGAGAGTCTGTCTCGGAGTACAACATCTCCCTCACGGCGCGAGATCTGGGCTCGCCTCCGCTGTCCACCAGGAAGACGATTCTGGTTCAAGTGTCTGACATTAACGACAACCCGCCGCGCTTCATTCAGCCCTCGTACACCGTATATGTGACCGAGAATAACGCCCCGGGCGCTTCCATTTGCTCGGTGACCGCATTCGATCCGGACTCTAATCAGAACGCATATTTGTCCTACTCCATCTTTGACGGTCAGATCCAGGGCATGCCGGTGTCCACTTATGTCTCCATCAATTCTGATAACGGCAACACCTACGCGCTTCGCTCTTTCGATTACGAGCAGCTCCGGAACTTTCAGATCCGAGTCCAGGCGCAGGACGCCGGTTTCCCGCCGCTCAGCAGTAACGTGACCGTCAACGTGTTCGTTTTGGATCAGAATGACAACGCGCCGGTCATCCTGTCCCCGCTGCCCAGAAACGGCTCTGTTGCTACTGAAATGGTGCCCAGGTCGGTGGACGCTGGGTACCTTGTGGCTAAAATCACAGCGCTCGACGCGGACGCGGGGCAAAACTCTCGCCTGTCATATCAGATGCTGCAGGCGACGGATCCCGGGCTGTTCAGCGTGGCTTTATACACCGGGGAGATCAGAACGATCCGCCGCTTTTTAGACAAAGATGCCATCAGGCAAAGACTCGTCATACTTGTCAAGGACAACGGGCAGCCGCCGCTCTCGACCACCGTGTCCATCATTCTGTCGGTGGTGGACTCCGTGCCGGAGTCGCTGTCCGACTTCGGTGACCTCTCGCTCAGCCCCCAGCCCCCGTCTAACCTCGCGCTCTATTTAATCGTGTCACTGAGCACCGTCTCGCTCATCTTCCTCGTGGCCATCATCGTCCTGGCGGCCGTGAAGTGCTACAAAGACCGCGACTCCCTCGGCGGTTACGCGCTCTCCTCGCTCGGTGCCGCTTGCTGCAGCTTTGAACCGGAGCCGCCTGCCGAGGTGTTCAAAAAGTCTAATCTCAACCTGCAGATCTCCACCGGCGCCAAAGTGCCCACGAACTGCGTGGAGGTAAACAGCAATCCTGGAAATCTCTCTCAAGCTTACTGCTACAAAGTGTGTTTGACGCCCGAATCTGCAAAGAGCGACTTTATGTTTCTCAAGCCTTGCAGTCCCGGCACACCGAGAAATAACGCGGCGAGAGGAGCGGACAACCTGGCGCTGAGCTCACAGAGCCGCTGCTCTTCAGTGAACAATGGAGCGACTACACCGAACGAGGTAAAACTGCATTCACTCTCTTTCTTAAACATCAACTTGCTTCATTCAGTTTGTCAGGTGATCTTTATTTTTGAATCACTTTGGTGAAGGGTATCACTTGTGCACATAAGTGTGAAATATGTTGGTGAACAAAATGAATTGGCTATCGATTATCTATAAATGCACAAAAGAAAAACTGGAGGGCGCTAATTGTTTGACAATAAATATTGAATACCTCTAAGTCAATCAATGACCTTGATTGAGAGTGAACTGGCGTCTCTAGACAGCAGCATTTACCAGAGAAACCGAGGACAAGGCGCGTCTTTAAGCACTGTCTCCAGTTCTTCTTTTGTTTATGTGCGCACTCTATCCCTCTCTCTCTTTCTATATATATATATATATATATATATATATATATATATATATATATATAA
>NW_015641057.1:1942070-1982579 GCF_001515625.1 Sinocyclocheilus rhinocerous
TATATAAAATGTTGCAAAACAAAACATTAAGTGTTTTATTTTTATGCTTCTGTGTTGTTAATATGGTCAGTTTAAAATATTAACTTAGTCTGTCTCTAACCTTCAACAGGAGAAGCTTTTTAGTTCTCTGCTATTGCATTTAGGCACAGACATTCTTTGTCAACTGTATATCAAGGGCACGCGCACACACATACACAAGGTAATTATCCAGTACACAATGGCACACGGACGCGGACTGGTTTCTTCCATAATGGGGCTGGGGGAATGAAAGCATTAGGGAGCGAGCAGGAGCAGATGGAGACGTGTTGCGCCTGTAGATTCTGCCACTTTGCCCTCATAGAACGAGAACGAGGGAGAAAGTGTGTGTGTGTGTGTGTGCGTGCGCGCGCCCGCGTGTGTGTGTGTGTGTTCTGTTAATATCCACTAGGTGGAAACGTCAGGCTGTAAAATGTAAACGTGCTCACTTCGGTTATCATTCAGTTGTCAGGGTGACCTGTTGGAGAGCCAGGTGTGACCTTGCCTTGGGTCAGTGAACTTCTTACAGCCGGTGAAGGATAAATTCGTCCATTGAGGGAATTGCAAACTGTAATGTCCATAGAATCTGTGGCCTTTAGGTCTCATATAGAATATTCATGAAGTCCTATTTTATACCCCTGATTTTCTTCACTGGCCAACACATTTAGGACAAATTCTGTCCTTAAGGGTATACAAAACCTCAAACAGATGTACAACTCTTCCGTGCAGTCAGAGCTACTTACAAGATTTCTTCTGGGAATATATTAAAGCTGGAAAATTCTGAATAAATTCACCAGAGCTGCAGCGGAAAATGCAAACGCACGAGAGTTTCTAAAATAAAACGAGAAATTAAATTAAATTGAATTCATCGGACAGTTAAATGCGTTTTCGAAATTAATTTCCTGCCCGCTGCGGTTTTCTTTGAAGATTAAAATCGTATGTCGGTGTTCTAATTATCTACGGAAGGTATTTTGAAGAACGGTTCTAATAATAAGCTTGACGCTCTCCTTATGAACGTCTCTAAGCGAATTAATAGAGCGTGGAATCCATACTTTCTCTCTCTTTGACATGGAATAAATAACACCCCATTCTCCTCCTCCTCCTCCTCCTCCTCCACCTCCTCCACCCCCGCAGCATCTCTGAGGATGAAAGAGAAGACAGTGGCACTACAGTCATTGCTCAAGGCACCACAGCTCCCAAAGAAATGATGTGCGATTCACACTTTTGGCCACAAGGAGGCATACAAGATTTCTCTAATGCCTGAGGAATATTCCTTTAGTGCCTGTGGACATCTATAGCAATTTTATACTCTAAAAAGTTTCGAAAAAGATCGAAAAGATGTATAAACATTTATCCTACATATGTGTTATAATCAGTTATTTATTTTAAGTTCAGATTTTTTTTTATTGTTCTATGTGTTGCAGTTGAAACAAGCAAACACTGACTGGGCCCTCACCAAAAATCAAACTTCCTCTCTGAAAAGGTAAAGCACACGTTTGCTTGTCTCTGAATAGGGATAAACTATATTAACTTTGTGTTTTTAGTTAATAGTAACACAATATATTACAAACTGTTATACTACAGACAAAATCTAATTGTTTCTGTAGCTCAAACAATAGCACATGGTGCTAACAGTGCTATGGTCATGTGTTGAATTTCCAGGGAATGCATGCAAGTCATATGCATAAATGTAAATGCTAGAAGTCAAATCCTTAAAAAAGAAAAAAAGTGTATGAATAGTTTTTTATTCCTTTCTAAATGACAAAACCTCATTTTGTCATTTAGAGCTGGCAGACAATGACCTTCATGCATGAAATCTGGAGTATCAAAATAGCTCCTTACATTATCTCAGACTGGCCTAATTTCCCATCATCTGTTTGTAGTTGCAACTCTATAAACATGGATGGCACTCTGATGCGTAAAGCCATGCAGGCCGAACCGGAGAATTATGTGGGTCAAATGGCTGCCGGACAGTACTGGACCTGGGGAACCCGCTCGAGAGGTACAACTATAATTTATGTCACATTATTTGATCCTGTTTATTTAATTGTATTCATTTAAACAATTTATTATATAATAATATTATTATTATTTATCTATAATTTTTTATTTATTTTTTGCATTTAACACTCAATATGAAAAAGTATTCAGATTATCTGACATATTTCTAAGTGAAACAGGATATTCAACAAGGAAGAAGTGTTGGAGCGGGAATTACTAAAGGCATTGCTTTTTATGAAAGCCTAAAAAGCAAAAACCAACACATGGCCATATCACCTTGCCTTATGTTGGAAATGTGGTTGTTTTGCATGTTTAATTAATTTTATCAGCCTGTTAAAATGAGTAAAATTATAGATGTTAAAAAACCATGGGTGTTATTAGGCCCTACTACAGAAAATTAGCAATTTTTAATATGTGATTAATGTTCAGATTCTAGGTCCAGACTTTGAATGTCTTTTATTTCTGTGCAATAGTGAGAAATATATTACTTTGGCCTTGTTCAATTTGTGGGTAAATAAGACATTACTTGAAGAGACTTTCATGATTTGTTTGGCAACATAAATTATTCACCTCTGAATGTGTTTCATTTGTATTTGAGTCAAAAGTTCAAAATTATGAAGAATTTTTAAAAAGGTTTTCAAAGTAGACTTTTATGCTCACTAAAGCTGCATATATTTGATCATAAATAGAGTAAAACAGTAATATTGTGAGATATTATTACAATTTGAAATAGCTCTTTTCTATTTGAATATGTTGTAAAATGTAATTTATTTCTGTGATCAAAGCTGAATTTTCAGCAATCATTACTCCAGTCTTCAGTGTCACATGATCCTTCAGAAATCATTCTACTATGCTGATTTGATGCTCAAGAAACATTTCTGATTATTATCAGTGTATAAAACAGTTGTGCTGCTTCATATTTTTGTAGAAACCATGACACATACCATTCAAATGTTCAGGGTAAGGATTAAAAAACAAAAACCTTTCATTTAGCAAAGACAAATTAAATTGATCAAGAGTGACAGTAAAGACATCTACAATGTATAATATTATTAAAGACTTCTATTCAAACAAATGCTGTTCTTTTGAACTTTTTCTTCATCAAAGAATCCTGAAAAAAGTGCAGTGACACCGAAGACTGGAGTAATCATGTAGAAAATGCAGTTTTGCATCACAGAAATAAATAACATTTTGAAATATATTGCAATACAAAATAGTTATTTTAAATTGTAGTAATATTTCAAAATATACAGTATCCAGTTTTTACTGTATTCTTGATCAGATAAATGAATCTTTGGTGAGCATAAAAGTTTAAAAATTACATTTTTAAAAATTATTTAATCTAAGTAGTTCTCTTCTTTCTCTCTTTTTTTAACCCTTTCAGAGTACCGGATGCATTCTCCAGCCAGTAGTGTTTCTCAGAGGGCCTGGACTCCTCACTACACGCCCCAACACAACCCCAGCCACCACCTGCAGCAGCAGCAGCAGCCCACGGCACAGGTCCACTCGCACCCTCCGCCGGACTACCAGCACAACGTCTACATCCCCGGCACACCATCCGGATTCTGCACCCTGCGGCCCAGCTACCGCAGTGAGCTCGATGTCCACAACTCATTCTCCACCTTCGGCAAGAAACGTAGGTTCATCTCTCCCAGCAGCTATGACCCGCATGACGACACGGGGGCAGAGGTCATCAACAATGACTTATATAATGAATAAAATAAGACGAAAGGACCTATGCTGTGATGATGAACAAAAAGAGTGACTTATTACCAAAGCATAGCACTCATTATGTAGTCTCAGCCTCAGATGGACCGACACAGTCCATTCATTGACCATCTGATGCATATTGCACATGCAATGCAACTTCTGTTGATTTAGGGAACAAAAATGTTTTTAAAATGACACCAGGTTGATGTTATGAACACTGGATTTGCCATAGTTTGCCTGGATCGTGGCTTCAAATCTTTGAAAGTTATTCAGGAGCAGAACTGTATATTCCACTTTGTTTCCTCTCTGTGAACTTGTTTAGCAGGACAGAAGTTCGTATCACAAAGTCTAAAAATGCCTCACCTTTTTCTGATTTCCATGCAACAGTTTTGCAGAGATTATAGAGTGTAACAGTGCTTGACCACTTTCTCAGTGGACTTGGTTCCAGAAGTATTTTTCCCATTAGGATTTAAAGGGGTCATATGATGTTGCTAAAAAGAACATTATTTTGTGTATTTGGTGTAATGAAATGTGTTTATGCGGTTTAAGGTTCAAAAAACACATTATTTTCCACATACTGTACATCATTGTTTCTCCTCTATGCCCCGCCTTTCTGAAACGCGTCGATTTTTACAAAGCTCATCGGTCTGAAAAAGCGAGGTGTGCTCTGATTGGCCAGCTATCCAGTGCGTTGTGATTGGCCGAATTCCTCAAGCGTGTGACGGAAATGTTATGTCCCTTACCATATTGTGATGCCTGCGGCAACCACATGTGACGACCCCGGGCTGGACTCCGCTTCGTCCACGGTGAAAGCCGATCCGGCGATCGACAGCGCGAAGTTGAAGTATTTCCTCAGCGACCAGCACGGATCTGCTCCAGGCATGACGAAGCAGATATCGTCCTCTTTTGGAAGGCCAAACAAAGTAGTTTCGCTTTCACAACGAAGCACACAGCGCCTTCACGACATAGCGGCGGCGGTAACAATACTACAGCGAGAATAAAAGTACACCTTCTTTCTTTGCGTGAACATTTGGGCGGCGTTATGCAAATCTTCCAAGATAGTGACGTAGGTATGTGGGGGCGTGTTAGGACGAGCCGTTTTAGGTAGGCGTGGTTGACTCTTAACTTTTATAAAGAATATCTCTTTGGATTTGAGACTTTAGTCTTTGCAACTTTACAGATCTTCTTTATGCACCAAGAGCTTGTAACACTCCAAAGAGAAAGAAAAAATTGAAATCGCATCATATGACCCCTTTAAAAAAAGTCTTCATTAAAAAGTAAAACCAACCAACCAGTTATGAATTTAATCATAACATTACAAACTTAGATTAGAAGCCAAAAAGTATTTGAAGATTGAAAAAAAAAAAAAAAAAGGTACTAGACTGAACTTAAAGTGTTCAGGAATGACATAGTCAAATAAAAAATTATGGAGAATCATAAAACTATTAATTTAATGTTCAATTTTAATCTTAAATGTAATCTTTAAATTTAGATTTAAAGATTTCTCTGCATAATCATGGGTTTTTCGTGTGGAATTATGATGTTAAACACAAGAAAACGTTGAAATAATGCAAACTGATTGCTTCAACAAAAGCATTTACCATCAATTGACAAGCTTGTCATTCACAATAGGTCTGTCTTTAAAGGTTTATCAGTTATTGTTACAAGTCACTTCCCCTCTGGAGATAAAGAATGGAGCTTTTACTTCCGGAACCGACTGTTGCACTCTATTTTCAGATGAAACCGTCACTAAATGGCATGTAAAAAAAAATGTGTTTTGTTGCTTTAAATGTGAATCAGGCAGAATGAGCAGCAAACCTACTTTATGCTGCAAGTCTGAGACTACTTGACACGTGACAGGCAGGGAACCAAACCTTTATGATGTCACAGTGCCGCTATGCTATGATGGTTCTTTCTGTGCTCACACTCACTCAAACATGCACTTTTCACTCACATAGTGTGTGTTTGTGGCACATCATTCTGGCCTGCTCATAGGACATACTGTCTATCCTGTCATTGGGGCCTATTGTACTTAACTACAGAGGTTCTGTTCCTTAGGATAAGATAGTCTGGCTGTTTTCTGACAAACGGATATTTAAAAGAACTTGAATTAGTTAAAGGAGTGAGGCGAGTTCTTATGATCCCAATGAAGCTAAGAAAACTGCTTGTCCTGTTATATCAGGAACTGAATAAAACTTAATCTGTGTTATTATTATTATTATTTGTAATTGCATCTGCTTGGTTAGTTTGACCACACCGGGCCTAAAAGTCAAAGGTCATTAACACTAGAGAAGCAGTGAGAGGCCAGGCCTGAGATTTAATACAGTACTGAATATCATTATTATTTTTATATTTTCCTACTGTTGTTACTTTGACAATCATTTCAGGCAAAATGTGATTATTGCCCGCCTTTTGCACACCATGTGAGCATATAAATCAATACAGTGGCCATGATGAGACTGAATTATGAGCTAGGAGAAGGTGGATGCTCACCAAGTGAAACTGATCGATTCAATATGATTACTCATGTAGGAATGACTGGATCCGCACTTAGAGACACATTACTGCCTCATACAAGAGAACAGGATGTGAAAGTCCATTCATTCCAAATATGTACATAAAAATATGAGAATTAAATATTTTTTTCTGAAAAAAAAAACTGCAGTGTTGTGATTAATATTTTTACAGGTGATACTAGGAATAATAAAATACTACAAGCCAATTGCTTACTGAATACTGAGCAATATACACTGTATACTGCTTACTACTTGTAAAAATAGTAAGACAGTATGCAGTTTGTATCAATTAATTTTTCAAATGGTAAGTATTATTTTTTTCACTTTCACAGGAGTGGCATCCAGTTATATCAGAAATGTATTGTTTTGCCTTTTAATTCAGTGTTGCAGTTTTGTTGCAGTTTTATTCAGTTTTTCTTGTGTTCAGCCTTTTCGGTTGTGAGTAAAAGTAGGTCTGTGGAAGAGTCTTTCATGTTTTATTTTTTAAAGCGTACAACATAAATTATGCACAGTCATATTCTCAGGTGTGAATTTTGAAACCATTGTGTGCTCTAAAAAATAAAAGCACTAAAGTTGCACAGTCTGTCGCAGCAACTTATGTCTTTTAAAGAAACAAAAGTGCTTCAAAATTAATTTACAATGTACACTGTGTTTTTGTTGCAGAAAAAAAAAACCGTGAAAGTAATATTTACCACTAAATTAAAAAAATAAATGCAATACTGCATGGTTCAAAATGCTAATTATCTTGCAGGTCTAAGGACTAGAAACTGAACAGCTCTATTGTCTTAATTAATTTTCACCAACTCTTATCTTTACATAGTCGCATGAAAAGACATTTCTCAGCACAAAGAAAATAAAATGACCCAGGCCACTCTCTCATGCACCGAATAAACATTGCAAATGCTAACATATGCTAATGAGCTTTCTTATATTCCCTTTTTCCTCCCACAGAGAATAGACTTGGTTCATTAACTAAACAAACACAAAACTCCATCGTCTAAATATCATTTTAATTAAAGACGGGGAAACAGACGGGCCCGTGGGGGGAATCAGGCTCCCCCTGAAAATGCCACACCTGGACGCAATCTCTCCCGCGCCCTTTCCATTTTAATTTCCCGGGAAAATGAGTTCAGAATGTCAATAGATGAGTATCGCCCAGTTGAGAGGGATAATTAGGTTTGCCGTGTGTCCTTTCAGATTACAAACGTTAATGAAGAAACGGTCTCCATGGCGCTAACACACTTCTCTAAATCGAAGTTCATCTCTCTGAGGGCCCGTGAACCGGAGGTGAGGAGATGAGCAATTTAGAAATGTCCCTCTCTAGACTACAGATCAGGAATTAGAGGAGCTCTGCTTTTACCTCACAGAGTCACATTCAAACAATGACATCCTTTTGAGAAGTAGGAACAATCTGCGCACAGAAAACTTCAAAACTTTGCTCATGAATATTAATTAGGTGACTAAACAGTGGTCCTCGCTGATTGGCTGAAAGACAGACCGTGCTAAGTAACTATAGTTGCACATATATGTTTATTTTTATTAATGATAATAATTAATTTGTTATGTGTAACTTAACTTAAAGAAAGTTGTAATTTTCTTGAAGGTTAAATAACTGCATGTTGAAGCGGTGATTAAATCTAGTGCTTAAATTAGTCAACAGTAATTTTATTGGTCATTACTGTGAAGTTCCTTGTATTAAAGGTTCAAACACAACTGAACTATAAAGATGAAGTGGTCATTTTTAATATCTGTTTTTGTGATGTACACTGTTTAGGCCTTCACCTTTGACATTTAGCAAGTAAGTGCATCTCCAGTTTGACCTTGTCCTTGTTCTAGACAGAATGTTTTAGCTCTAGCTGTTTCTATGACAACACCAGTCCAAACTCTCTCTCTTTGTTCCATTGTGTGGTCAGAATAGCTGCATTCTAACTAGTGGTCTCGGTATAAGCCATAAATCAGTTCCTTATATTTTATTTATTGCTACTTTAAACTTTCAATTTTCAAGAACGATACCTAAGAAACTAATGACCTGAATTGTTCTGTGTGAATATGCAGCTCACTGATTCTTGAGAAGTGGGACAAAACAGGGTGAAATATTGACAAAGACAAATGAAACTACATTTTTGTATCTTACATGTACTAAGCTACTGAGCTATGCTTTGATTCAACCTCCCAACCTTTCTCTTTTTTATCAAAATGTGCTTTTTACCTTGCCATCATTATTTTGCAATCAAGCAATCAAGATGTTTTTAACATTTCAAAACACATTCTCATGTTAGCAGACAGATTACATTTTCACATGTGACCAACAATTCCTCAACAAATATAAAGTATCATAATCTAATATTATCAAAATATTCATCTGACGGGGGTGACCGACCTGACAGAGTTGAAACATCTGACGGTGGTGACGAAAACCTGAATTTAGTCATTTTAACTACTTTACATTGAATCAATCAATTACTGTATTAAAACAAACACAACAAACAGTGAGTATGCTATTGTTTATAAAGCTTTTTTCAAGATTCACATTTAAGTATTTTGATATATCATTGGAACACAAATGATCTATTTTCTCTCATCTCAGAACAGTATGTCTGCTGTGCATCTGCTATGGTAACAACAGGTAAGGTAAAAACGGTTAAAAAAACAGTTAAATGAACAAATAAAACAATTAGTTGTTACCTCTATCCATTTACATTCACCAGGATCTTAATATTCACATTTAAACATCTTAACAAATGATCCCAAAATGATCAGAAAATATATGATCATATGCATTATTAGAGAAATTAAACACTATTTTATGTTTAATATAATTAAAAATGACTTGAAAACCACACAAATATGATTACTTTTACGTTGAATGTGAACTCATTGATGTACTCTGCAGAGGTGGAATGTGGCAAGGGGGTCGTTTAGAGTAACGGCTGCCCCTGATATTACCTGATTTTATTACATTTTAATGTCTGACGTTGTTGACAAAAAGTGGGGACAACTTACAACTTTAAAACCTTATGAAACAAGCATGTGTCCTTAAAAATAACATTGCTTTGATATGAGATATTATTAAGTGTTGCTTTTGATAAAACATTTTCATAAAAAAAAAAAATGTATCCATTTTATAGCATATAAATTATTGAACTCTTCTCTGTGGACACTGTTTTAGATATAGTGAGAAGACAATAAGTGTCATCGATTGAAGGGGATAATTATGTTAAATACATTCTATTATTAATCCCTCATAACATTTACAATTGAAAATATTTTCATTTTTAAACCTAATTGCAGTTACAATTGCTGGACATGTTTTGTCTCAAGAATCAGTGAGCTGCATTTTGGGAAATCAGTCTTATAAAACACCACTAGAGGCCGCCTGCATCACATGTCAACAAGTTTAAGGAGCAGTGCAGATGCAACATTGCAGAAATTACAGTTACTGGAACATTTTATTTACAAGATACATTTACATACTTATCATGAATGATTAGACAGAGCTTAACCAAAACGTTTATTTTAGAGTAATTACTGTTAGAGGACTCACTTTGAATTCAGTTGGAATGACAAGTTACAGTGACATTTTACTTTTACGAGATCATTTATTATTATTATTATTATTATTATTATTATTATTATGATTATGATTAATGTCTATTTGCAGAGGGAAACTGAAGTGCCAAAGAAAAATTTATTATTACAATAATTTAATTCCCAGTGCAGATCTCTGGTCCATAAATCTTCAAATCTTCAAGTGAGCATGAATTCATCTGACTGGCATCCAGTCCTAGAAGAAAGAGAAAAGAGGATGTGTTGAAACAGCCACAGTTCACAGAAAGAGAGGCAAGTCAAAAAATGCTGTAAAGAACATAAGCATCCAGCTGTTATATTCTCTCAGCCATTGTACTTAGCAGAAGTTCATTTAGCAGCTGCAGGCATGTGAGATTCTGAAGCTGAAATTATGTTGCTCTATTTAGCCAAAAAAGTATTTTGTGTATTTCAGATTAAATTAAATTAATCAACTATTAAATCCATTACATTTTTATATTGACATGCATTGATGGATCAGAAATAAAATAAAATAAAATCACTGTAAAATCATCTACTAGTCTGCTCTGAGCCTTTGTTGCATGAAATATGATGTAACTGTTATTCTGTAGCATCCCTGTCAAAAAAATAAAATATATAATAATAATAATATTATTAATAATTAGTGCTGTCAAATAATTAATTGCGAATATTAATAATAATAATATTCATAATAATAACTAAATAATAATAATAATTATTATTATTATTAAATACAAAATAACAACAACAACAATAATAATAATAATAATAAATGTCAAGTATTCAAAGCATTTCATAACATTTTATGCAGTGTCACCATAATAAAATATAGAGAATGGAGAATAAATATGGAGAATAAAGAGAAGCACACAAGCTACACACATGCACGCACACACAGAGGGAGAGAGACAGGGAAGTTCATTGATCTACGTTTAATACAGACAAATGGCTTAGATAATTTTCAATGATGAATAATAAAAGACTATAAAACGATTTGCAAGAGCATTTCTTCTATTTATTACTTTAATTCAGTGAATATGCAGTTCTTGTCTATGTCTCAGCGCGTCGCTGTTGGCCAGTAAATGACACACAGGCTTCATTTAAAGGGACGCAGTCATTTACCCGAAGTCTGGTGGTCCTGAGAACAGCGTCCTTTTCAGCAGGAGCGTTTTTAATTCATTACAGGAATATTTTTACAAGGAAGACTGAACAGGGATTTTTAAGGAGTAACACGACTGGTAACTCCATCTGACTGATATTTTCTGAGTGATTTTGTGTCTTTTGCTGGAATTGATGATGAAGCCAGTTGGACGGTGGGTTCCGTTTTTCTTTGTACTTTGGGCAACATGGGAAACGGCTTTGTCTGTCACGCGATATTCCATACCGGAGGAGATGGAGCGCGGGTCAGTCGTTGCAAATCTAGCCGCTGATTTAGGGCTGGATGTTAGTGGACTAGCACAGCGAGAGGTAAAACTTGATATTTTCCATAACAACAAATATCTTGATATTAATAAAAGAACTGGCGAGCTATTTATTGTTGAGAAAATGGACAGGGAATCTCTTTGTAATACGAAAACTATGACGTGCTTTTTAAAATTAGACCTAATAATTGAAAGCCCATTGCGTATTTTCAATATTGAATTGGGCATCACAGACATTAACGATAATGCTCCTCATTTCCGGCGAGATAAGATTGAATTGGATGTCTCAGAGTCCGCAACACCGGGGGAAAGATTTTCTTTGCCCAATGCCTTTGACCCAGACGTTGGTGCCAATACAGTCAAGACCTATAAATTAAGTGAAAGTGAACATTTCACTGTTGATATACATTCTGGTAGTGACGGTACAAAATATGTCGATTTGGTTCTCATGAAGGCTTTAGATAGGGAAGAGAAGGCTGTTCATAATCTGATACTCACTGCAATCGATGGCGGAGTCCCTGCGCGCTCGGGCACAGCTAGTATTATTGTGCGCGTCCAAGATACAAATGACAACGCCCCTCAGTTTGATCAGGCAGTTTATTCTCTGAATATGAGCGAAAATTCTCCAGCCGGTACTGTTGTTATTAAATTAAACGCTACTGATGCTGATGAAGGCCCAAACGCTGACCTTACATACTCATTTACGCTTTACACTTCTGAGAAAACGCAGGAGATGTTCTGGCTGAATTCAAAAACTGGCGAAATTGCAGTTAAGGGCACCATTGATTATGAAGATCTGAAAATATTTGAGATGTTTCTTGAGGCTAAAGACAATGGCCCCGTTCCTCTATCCGGTCAATGCAGAGTGACTGTGTATGTTAAGGATATGAACGATAACTATCCCGAGATAACCATAAAATCTCTTAAGAATACCGTGGAGGAAAACATCCCAGTCGGCTCTGTTATAGCTCTGGTGGGTGTCAGTGACAGAGACACGGGGGATAACGGTAAGGTAAATCTGACAATGAACAAATCCTTACCATTTCTTTTAAACCAAACCTCAGACTACCTCTATGAGTTATTGGTGTCAGAACCGTTAGATCGTGAACTTGTCCCAGAATATGAGATCATGTTGGTTGTGACGGATAAAGGGAATCCTCGCTTATCTGATAATGAAACTATAACAGTCCACTTGCTAGATGTCAATGATAACGCACCGCAGTTCCCACAGACATTCTACACGATACCTGTTATGGAGAATAACGCGCCTGGAGCTTTACTGAGCTCTTTAACTGCTATAGACCCAGATCTCCATGAAAATCAGTATCTAGTCTATTTTATTATAGAGAAGGAAATAGTGAACACCTCCATGTCCATGCTGTTCTCCATTAACCCAGAGAACGGGAATCTTTACGCGCTAAAGACGTTTGACTATGAGATAGAGAAGGAGTTCCTTTTCCACATCGAGGCCAGAGACTCTGGTGTTCCTCCGTTCAGCAGTAACGTGACCGTTCACATTATTATCATGGATCAGAACGACAACACGCCGCTTATAGTGTCTCCATGGCGCGCGCACGGCTCGGTGGTGGAGGAAAAGATCCCGAGATCCACCGATAAAGGAACTCTGATAGCCAAAGTCATCGCCATAGACTCTGATTCAGTGCACAACTCTCGAATCACGTACCAGTTCCTCCACAACACTGACGCCACATTATTCAGCTTGGATCAATATAACGGAGAGATCCGGACCACGAGAATGTTCAGTTACAGAGACTCGCGCCACCAGCAGCTGGTTGTGATCGCCAAGGACAACGGAGAGCCCGCGCTCTCTGCTACAGTCACCATCAAACTGTCCACGGTGGAGACCGCCCTTAAAACCTATGCTGACATGACTGAGGTGCCTTTGGGATATGACATCTTCTCCGATTTAAACCTGTATCTGGTGATCGGACTGGGCTCTGTTTCATTTCTTTTACTCATCACTATATTGGTCACCATCGTGCTGAAGTGTCAGAAAACGAAGCCCAGCAAAGCGGCTCCTCCGTGCAGGAACAGTGTGATCAGCGAGAGGAACTCGACCATCGCGGATTCCACTCTGGTCTCCAACGATGCCTACTGGTACAGTTTATTTCTAGCAGAGACGAGGAAAGGAAAGCTGGTGGTCAGACAGCCTGTGCCAAAGGGAGCGAGATACATGGTGTCCAGTATACCGAGGAGCACAGGACTGACCGAGACCAGCGACTCAGCTGCTTCTACTCTACAGGTAAGAAAAACTATTAAACTGTAGTAAAACTATTAATGAAAATCTCATTTACATACTATTTTGTTGTGTATATGCTTTTTAAATCAAGGTGACAAATCAAATGTATAATATTCATCACATTTAATTCCCACGAATAATATGTTCAGCATTCACTCTTTATTATAATCTAATTCAGCTGAGCTGGCTCTATATTAAATGTGATGTTTTTAGATTATACACAAAGTGTCGCTGTTGTCTAGCAATACACACGATGGAAATTACTTATTGATCACCATAATGTTACGTCACAGTCTATAGCTGGTAGAGTGATCCTCTCTTTGCACGTCTCTTTGTTCCTCCGTGTATTTCATTGTCAGTTTTTTTATTGCTTGTTTGGATTATATTGGACTTGTATCCTAAATAAAAAATGGAACCGTTTATGATCGCACAGAAATGGAGAAGGTACGTTTTGTTATTCCTGATTATTTTTGCCTTATTAAACCCAGCATTTGGCGTTACTCACTATTCTATTCCAGAGGAAATGGAGGTAGGATCTGTTGTTGCAAATTTAGCCACTGATCTTGGTTTGGATATACAGAGTCTGACCAAACGCAAGATGCGCCTAGATGTGATAGCAAATAAAAAATATCTGGATGTAAATAAAGAAACAGGAGAGTTATTTATCGTCGAAAGGATAGACAGAGAATATCTCTGCCCATCCAAAACTACAAATTCTTGTTTTCTAAAGCTCGACGCTACAATCGAAAATCCAATTAGGATGTTCAACATTGAACTAGAAATATTAGATATCAACGACAATGCGCCCCACTTTCGACGAGATGTCATGCATTTAGACATTTCTGAATCGACACCAGCCGGCGAGCGTTTCTCACTGAACAATGCAGTGGACTCAGACATCGGATCTAATTCAATTAAGACTTACTATCTTGGCGAAAGTGATCATTTTACTATCGAAATACAGTCTGGTCGAGATGGATCTAAGCTAGCTGATTTGGTACTGAAAAAAGCATTAGATCGCGAAGAACAAGCAGTTCATAATCTGATTCTTACTGCTGTAGATGGCGGAGTGCCTTCGCGCTCTGGGACAGCTAATATTATTGTCCAAGTGCTAGACACTAATGACAACGCCCCACAGTTCGATAAAGACAGCTATACTGTACATTTAAATGAAAATTCTCCAGTAGGAAGCCTTGTTGTTAAGTTAAATGCAACAGATTTGGATGAAGGGTCAAATTCCGAAATAACATACACATTCAGTTTATATACCTCCGAGAAAACGCAAGAGACGTTCAATTTGAATTCAGAAACGGGTGAAATTCGAGTTAAAGATATTATTAATTATGAAGATTTCAAAATCTATGATATGGAGATAATAGCAACTGATAAAGGATCTAATAGTCTCTCTGGAAAATGTAAACTAACTATTTTAATCACAGACATGAACGATAATCATCCTCTAATTTCCATCAAATCATTTTCTGGCCCTGTTAAAGAGGATGTACCTGTAAATACAATAATTGCAGTTGTTAGTGTGAGTGATAAAGACTCAGGAGAAAATGGACAGGTAGATATTCATATTTCTGTTGATTTACCTTTTGCGCTCAAAGAATCGTCTGATAATTATTATGAATTATTAGTTTCAGAACCGTTAGACCGTGAAAAGGTTCCAGAATATGACATCACTATTACCGTGACTGACCGAGACCAGCGACTCAGCTGCTTCTACTCTACAGGTGAGATCACTTTTATAGTCTACATTTTGATTATTATTTTTTGCCCATGTATTATGACTTATGAAGCACACATTCTGAGGTAAGAATATTTCAATAATTTTACTTTTATTTTTTAGGCAATGTAAAAAAAGTTCAATAATAAATTGTCAATGTTAGTGCATATTTTAACATTACCTGTGTACAATTTTCAAGGCACCTCAGTGTGTGTGCGCACCAAGTGGCGCTGTAGTCTCACAAATTGTACATCACTGCGAGCGTAATTTCAACGTCACTATCACAGTTGGCCATTTTGCAATGAAGCCTTGTTTTCTGCGTCTGTCTGACTTTAGACAAAATATTGCGGTTTACATGGAGGAAACGTTTTATATTTTATCCCTTCACTAACAGTTTTTTTTTTCTGCAACTCATTTTTGGAGTCAGATCCAATTCTTTGTTGCTGCATGAACTGCTTCGTCCTTGCATCATAAGCATTTGATCAGACAATGGATTTAGATTTGAACACCCGGTCATGGAGAAGGTATGTGGCGCTGTCTTTTCTTTTATCGGTGTTTCTTCAGTCGGCTCTGGCTGTTACTCACTATTCTATTCCAGAGGAGATGGAAGTGGGATCTGTCGTGGCAAATTTAGCCACTGATTTGGGACTTGATGTACAGACTTTGATTAAACGAAACGTCCGACTAGATGTTATTGCTAACAAGAAATACCTTGCCATAAACAAAGACAGGGGCGAGCTGTACATACTAGAGAAAATTGATCGTGAACATCTGTGTCCTCTCAAAACGAGTACGACTTGTTTTCTAAAACTGGAAGTTATTGTGGAGAACCCTGTGCGAATATTTTACATAGAACTAGAAATCACAGATATCAATGACAATAACCCTCAATTTCGACGAGACACAATCAATTTAGATATCACTGAATCTACACCAGCTGATGAACGATTTTCTGTCAGTAATTCAGTGGATTCTGATGTCGGTTCCAATTCAGTTAAAACATATTATCTGAGCCAGAACGAGCACTTTGATATTGAAATTCACTCTGGGAGGGACGGCTCCAAATTTGCGGACTTAATTTTAAAAAAGGCTTTAGATCGTGAAACCCAAGCAGTTCATAATCTGATACTGACAGCAGTGGATGGCGGAGTCCCTCCGCGTTCAGGTACGGCTAGTATCATCGTTCGGGTGTTGGATACAAATGACAACGCCCCTAAATTTGATCAGGAGAGCTACACCATCAATTTAACTGAAAACTCACCCATAGGCAACCTGGTTGTTAAATTAAATGCAACAGATCTAGATGAGGGTTCTAATGCTGACCTTGTGTATTCATTTAGTCTGTATACATCAGAGAAGACACAGCAAGCTTTTAGTTTAAATCCTGATAGTGGTGAAATTAGAGTGAAGGAGATGGTTAATTATGAAGACTTTAGAATTTACGATATGGAGGTTATAGCATTAGATAAAGGAACTCATCCATTATCCGGTCAATGCAAATTATCCATTATAATTACTGACATGAATGACAATCACCCAAAAATTTCGATTAAGTCATTTCAGAGTCCAGTGAAAGAGGATGTACCTGTAAATACAGTAATTGCAGTTGTTAGTGTGAGTGATAAAGACTCAGGAGAAAATGGGCAGGTAGATATTCATATTTCAGATGATTTACCTTTTGCGCTCAAAGAATCATCTGATAATTATTATGAATTATTAGTTTCAGAACCGTTAGACCGTGAAAAGGTTCCAGAATATGACATCACTATTACCGTGACTGACAGGGGCAACCCGCCGTTATCTGATAATGAAACTATAACTTTAGAGCTGCTGGACGTTAACGACAATGTTCCTCAGTTCCCACAGACATTCTACACGATACCTGTTATGGAGAATAACGCGCCTGGAGCTTTACTGAGCTCTTTAACTGCTATAGATCCAGATCTCCATGAAAATCAGTATCTAGTTTATTTTATAATAGAGAAGGAAATAGTGAACACCTCCATGTCCATGCTGTTCTCTATTAACCCAGAGAACGGGAATCTTTACGCGCTAAAGACGTTTGACTATGAGATAGAGAAGGAGTTCCTTTTCCACATCGAGGCCAGAGACTCTGGTGTTCCTCCGTTCAGCAGTAACGTGACCGTTCACATTATTATCATGGATCAGAACGACAACACGCCGCTTATAGTGTCTCCATGGCGCGCGCACGGCTCGGTGGTGGAGGAAAAGATCCCGAGATCCACCGATAAAGGAACTCTGATAGCCAAAGTCATCGCCATAGACTCTGATTCAGTGCACAACTCTCGAATCACGTACCAAGGTAGGCTCAGATATTTTCTTCATCAGTAAATTGTCATATTATTTAACTCTTTCGTATTGTTGCGGCACTTCTAAAAATGTTCTAATTTTAACACATATTTTTAATTAAACATTTGGAACTGTGATTATCTTTAAATTTTTGCTTTTACAGGAAAAACAGTGAAGAATGATTGAGTTTTTAAAACTTATTTTATGTTTATAGTAATGCTCAGTTCATTTAAAAACACTTTTTAAAATATAGATTATTCTTTCTTCATGGATGCAATTCGTTCCTGTGCGCATTAATGTGCACCCCTCTCCTTTGTGCGCAGAGAGTCGCTGTTCGCCTTTAAAACATATCTGGCAATATATAACAGTCATCGTCGACATGACTGTTTATTGTACAGACAACGCTGCAGCCATCGTTCGCTATACAATCCGTTCTTTCATTTAAGGTTGAACACTTCATTATTTCTATTTACTTTACAGTGCTAAGTCGGTTTTAAAGACAGGTTACGTTTTGAACCGGGAATAGTAGGTCTACACCGAGCTCACAAACTATGGATTCCATTGTGAGAGCCCCGAACCAGATTTTAAGGTACGTTTGGATGTGTCTTCTTCTCTCCGCATCCTTAAAGCCAGTGTCTACAGTAACTCACTATTCTATCCCTGAGGAAATGGAGGAAGGATCCGTGGTTGCAAATCTAGCAGCTGATCTAGGGTTGGATGTTAAAACGTTAAACAGACGGAAGATGCGTTTGGACCCGATCGCATCTAAAAAATATCTTGATATTAACAAAGAAACCGGAGAGCTGTATGTCGTACAGAAGATAGACAGAGAACATCTCTGCAATTCCAAATTAACCTGCTTTCTGAAGCTAGATGCTGCAATAGAAAACCCAATTCGAATGTTTAATATTGAAATAGAAATAATTGATATCAATGATAATGCACCACATTTTAGGAGAGACACAATGCACTTGGATATATCAGAGTCTGCTTCAGCTGGGGAGAGGTTTTCTTTGAACAATGCTTTCGACCCAGATATCGGAAGTAATTCCGTGAAGTCGTATTACTTAAGTGATAGTACTCATTTCAGCATCGAAATACAGACAGGAAGAGATGGATCGAAATTTGCCGATTTAATTTTGACGAAAGCTTTGGACCGTGAGGAGCAAACAGTTCATAATCTGATACTCACTGCTGTGGATGGAGGAGTCCCCGCGCGCTCTGGCACTGCTAGCATTATTGTGCGCGTTCTGGACACTAATGACAACGCCCCTCAATTCGATAAAGACAGTTATACTATAAATCTAACAGAAAACGCACCAATTGGAAGTCTTGTAGTGAAATTAAACGCGACAGATAAAGACGAGAGCTCAAATTCAGATATACTTTATTCATATAGTTTATACACTTCAGAGAAAACGCAGCAGACATTCAGTCTGAATCCTGACAATGGTGAAATCAGAGTAAAAGAGATGATTAATTATGAGGATTTCAGGATCTATGATATGGAAATTATAGCAACAGATAAAGGAGCCAATAGTCTTTCTGGGAAATGTAAAGTAAAGATTTTAATCACAGATATGAATGACAATCATCCTGAAATTTCTATAAAATCATTCTCAAGTCCAGTGAAAGAGGATATAGCTGTAAATACAGTAATTGCAGTTGTTAGTGTGAGTGATAAAGACTCAGGAGAAAATGGACAGGTAGATATTCATATTTCTGATGATTTACCTTTTGCGCTCAAAGAATCGTCTGACAATTATTATGAATTATTAGTTTCAGAACCGTTAGACCGTGAAAAGGTTCCAGAATATGACATCACTATTACCGTGACTGACAGGAGACCAGCGACTCAGCTGCTTCTACTCTACAGGTAAAACAATCCACTCAATAATCTAAGAGAGATTTTCACGACGGTTCACGCACAATTTCTTTTCAGGATGTAAAATTAGACGGGGTTCATGCTGCAGTATTTGTCAGGCTGAGAAAATACAAGATACTTTTCTCCTCTTATATTGTAATACATTTTTTTTTAATTATCCGTGTTTTTTTATATTTTGAGGCTCTTTATCTGTTATCACATATTGTCTTGGCATCCATTAAAACAGGAAAAAGAATCATAACATACAAATAACGCGAAAAAAAAAATATATAAAAAATACTTATTGTAAGAAAGGCTGTTCCTTTCTTATTGTGTATGTTCAGATCAAACTCACTGAGCGTCGCTGTTCTCTAAGTAAACGCTTTTGGTCATAATCACATTCATCATGACATATTTCCATAGGAGGAAAGCGCACAAAGAACGCGCCATGACAAGAGCTTCGCTCTGTGCGCCATTCGTTTCTCAACCAATTTCATGATCGCGAGGAATATAAATATCTCAAATGTTGCAGAATGGAGGGACGCGTAAAGTCACAGTTTTGGAGGTATGTAACAGTCCTTCTGTTTTTCTCCGCTATTTTGGACACATCGTCCGCTGTTACACATTATTCCATCCTAGAAGAAATGGAGGAAGGCTCCGTTGTCGCTAATTTGGCATCAGATTTGGGACTGGATGTGAAAACACTCAGCAGACGACAAATGCGACTCGATATTAGATCTAACAAAAAGTATCTGGATGTCAACAAAGAAACCGGAGAGCTCTTTATTTTAGAAAAGATGGACAGAGAGTATCTTTGCAGTGTTAAAACAGCGACGTGTTTTATCAAAATGGAAGTGATACTCGAGAATCCTGTTCGAATGTTTAATATTGAAATTGAAATTACAGATATCAATGATAATGCTCCCAAGTTTTGGAGGGATACGATCCGTTTGGATATATCAGAATCTACATCAGCTGGGGAGAGATTCTCGCTCAGTAATGCGGTGGATCCTGATATTGGACCGAATTCGATTAAAACTTATTATTTGAGTGAGAGCGAACATTTTGACATTGAAATACAAACAGGAAGGGATGGGTCCAAATTTGCTGATTTAATTCTGAAAAAGCCTTTAGACAGAGAAAAACAAGCTTCACATAATCTGATACTCACTGCTGTGGATGGAGGAGTCCTCGCGCGCTCTGGCACTGCTAGCATTATTGTGCGCGTTCTGGACACTAATGACAACGCCCCTCAATTCGATAAAGACAGTTATACTATAAATCTAACAGAAAACGCACCTATTGGAAGCCTTGTAGTGAAATTAAACGCGACAGATAAAGATGAAGGCTCCAATTCAAATATAATTTACTCCTATAGTTTGTATACATCAGAGAAAACACAGCAGACATTCAGTCTGAATCCTGACAATGGAGAAATTAGAGTAAAAGAGATGATTAATTATGAGGATTTCAGGATCTATGATATGGAAATTATAGCAACAGATAAAGGAGCCAATAGTCTCTCTGGAAAATGTAAGGTAAAGATTTTAGTCACAGATATGAATGACAATCATCCTGACATTTCTATGAAATCATTCTCAAGTCCAGTGAAAGAGGATATAGCTGTAAATACAGTAATTGCAGTTGTTAGTGTGAGTGATAAAGACTCAGGAGTAAATGGACAGGTAGATATTCATATTTCTGATGATTTACCTTTTGCGCTCAAAGAGTCATCTGATAATTATTATGAATTATTAGTTTCAGAACCGTTAGACCATCCATGTCCATGCTGTTCTCAATTAACCCAGAGAACGGGAATCTTTACGCGCTAAAGACTTTTGACTATGAGATAGAGAAGGAATTCCTTTTCCACATCGAGGCCAGAGACTCTGGCGTTCCTCCGCTCAGCAGTAACGTGACCGTTCACATTATTATCATGGATCAGAACGACAACACGCCGCTTATAGTGTCTCCATGGCGCGCGCACGGCTCGGTGGTGGAGGAAAAGATCCCGAGATCCACCGATAAAGGAACTCTGATAGCCAAAGTCATCGCCATAGACTCTGATTCAGTGCACAACTCTCGAATCACGTACCAGTTTCTCCACAACACTGACGCGACATTATTCAGCTTGGATCAATATAACGGAGAGATCCGGACCATGAGAATGTTCAGTTACAGAGACTCGCGCCACCAGCAGCTGGTTGTGATCGCCAAGGACAACGGAGAGCCCGCGCTCTCTGCTACAGTCACCATCAAACTGTCCACGGTGGAGACCGCCCTTAAAACCTATGCTGACATGACTGAGGTGCCTTTGGGATATGACATCTTCTCCGATTTAAACCTGTATCTGGTGATCGGACTGGGCTCTGTTTCATTTCTTTTACTCATCACTATATTGGTCACCATCGTGCTGAAGTGTCAGAAAACGAAGCCCAGCAAAGCGGCTCCTCCGTGCAGGAACAGTGTGATCAGCGAGAGGAACTCGACCATCGCGGATTCCACTCTGGTCTCCAACGATGCCTACTGGTACAGTTTATTTCTAGCAGAGACGAGGAAAGGAAAGCTGGTGGTCAGACAGCCTGTGCCAAAGGGAGCGAGATACATGGTGTCCAGTATACCGAGGAGCACAGGACTGACCGAGACCAGCGACTCTGCTGCTTCTACTCTACAGGTAACTTGAACTGCATAAAAATACATTTGAATTTAAAGTTCAGTATTTATTTAAAATAACGTAGTGCTCTGTTATTTCATTTCGACTGAGTTCTCATATTTTTAGTTGACACATTTCCGCTCTGATGACGAAAATGAGTTACGAATGTTATTTTGAATTTATTTTATATATTTGTGGTAATTCTTCAAAACATGCGCAACGGGTCGCTGTGCCCCAACAAAAACGTCAATTTACATTTATTTATTTATTTATTTATTTTGTAGTCGCCATGACAGTTCATGCTCACCAGCGAGTCTTTATAAAAGCGTGCGGGGATGCAAGTGCTTCTGCTGGCTTTCTGCATTGACTAACGCTGTGACACTTCTGTAGAACGCAGGTGGAAACTAAGTCAATATTTGATTCTGCTGAATGCCTTGCATTTGCGATCATCATTGTTAAGGACAGCTGTGTTTTGGGCTCGCAAAGACAACAAGCTGAACAGACAGGACTGACCGAGACCAGCGACTCAGCTGCTTCTACTCTACAGGTAAGCACTGCCACATAGTGAATAATAATAATAAAAAAGTCAAATAAAATCTACGGATCTTTTCTTCCTGGTGAAGTAAATTGTTCTTTTAGGTTTAACTTTGCGTATTTGCATTTATTTTGCTTGTACTTGTCAATAAATCCGCTCAGGAGACAAGTAATATTTTGCATCAATTTTACGCATTGCAATGCAGTTATTTATTGTTCGGAGATAATTCAGCTGCATTAAACCTCTACATTTTTGTCGCGTTCAGTTAGGAGACTTGTTGCTTGCGTTAATCACCTTTGACATAAAGCATTTTTATTGGCACACTGTTTTGTAAATTACCCGACTTGCACTTGTCATTTGCTTTGGTTTGCATATACGAAATGCTTTATTATAGGTATTCTGACTTTTTCTTTCATTTTATTTTAAAGTTTTTGATTCATACCTTAACCAACGTGAAATATTTTAAAATACTTTTCTAATGTTACACTTTTCTAATGCTACTCTTTACATTGCACTCCTCACTCCTGTGCGCATAGAGTCGCTGTCCACCAAGAAAACACTTTTCTAGTCATACTGCCGCCGTCGTCGCCATTGCGGATTCTTCATTTGTGGGCAACATTGCAGTCTTTCGTTCTTTCAGGCAGGACTATTCACTCTTTCATTTATTGGTCCAGTTGTATTTTCTTACATGTCATTGCGCGAATTATTGTCTTGAAACAAATCCACGTTTTGGAACACTTTGGACCTGCTTTCTGTGTGCAATATAAGGAAAATCAAAACAATGGAACCGAAAGCACGGCTTTGGTTAAGGTACGTCTCGATCTTCGTATTCATTGCGGCTGTATTTCAGACAGCATCCGCTGTTACTCACTACACAATTCCAGAGGAGATGGACGAAGGGACTGTGGTTGCAAATTTGGTGTCTGATTTGGGATTGGATTTGAAAAGCCTTAGTAAACGTAAAATACGTTTGGATGTCGTCGCAAATAAAAAATATCTTGACGTTAACAAAGATACTGGGGAGCTGTACATTTTAGAAAGGATTGATAGAGAGAATTTGTGCCCAATTAAATCGGTCACAACTTGTCTGCTTAAAGTGGATGCCACATTAGAGAATCCTATTCGAATGTTTAATATTGAACTTGAAATAATGGACATAAACGATAATGCGCCACGTTTCCGACGAGATACAATGCATTTAGACATATCAGAGGCAACAGCAATAGGAGAGAGATTTTCCCTCACTAATGCTGTAGATCCTGATACAGGGTCAAATTCGGTAAAGACATACTATCTCAGTGAAAGCGACCATTTTAGTATTGAGATTCAGACTGGACGAGACGGATCTAAGTTTGCTGACTTGATACTGAAAAAGTCATTAGACCGAGAAAAACAAGCTAAACATAATCTGATACTCACTGCTGTGGACGGAGGAGTCCCCGCGCGCTCTGGTACTGCTAGCATTATTGTCCGCGTTTTGGATACGAATGACAACGCTCCTCAATTCGATAAAGACAGTTACAATATAAATCTAACAGAAAACGCGCCTATTGGAAGCCTTGTAGTGAAATTAAACGCCACTGATAAAGATGAAGGAACGAATTCCGATATATTTTACTCTTTTAGTCTGTATACGTCAGAAAAAACACAGCAGACATTCAGTCTGAATCCTGACAATGGAGAAATCAGAGTAAAAGAGATGATTAATTATGAGGATTTTAGGATCTATGATATGGAAATTATAGCAACAGATAAAGGAGCTAATAGTTGCATTTGCGATCATCATTGTTAAGGACAGCTGTGTTTTGGGCTCGCAAAGACAACAAGCTGAACAGACAGAATGGATGTGCAGCCTATAATGATGAAGTACGTCGCAACATTACTTCTGCTTTCGGCACTGGTTTACACGGCGTCGTCTGTCACCCATTATTCTATTCCGGAGGAGATGGAGGTAGGCTCTGTGGTTGCGAATTTGGCTGCAGATTTAGGAATCGATGTGCAAACGTTAGGAAGACGAAAAATTAGGTTAGATATCCTTGCAAATAAGAAATACCTGGATGTGAACAAAGACAGCGGAGACCTGTTTATTTTGGAGCGCATTGACAGAGAGTATCTTTGCACATCAAAAACAGTTTGTTATTTAAAAATGGAAGTAATACTTGAGAACCCAGTTCGTATATTTAACATTGAATTGGAAATAATGGACATTAACGACAATGCGCCTTACTTCCGTAGGGATACGATTAATTTGGACGTCTCTGAATCTACTGCTGTTGGCGAGAGGTTTTCTCTAAGTAATGCGGTTGACCCTGATATAGGTTCAAATTCCATTAAAAGTTATCATTTGAGTGAGAGTGCAAACTTTGATATTGAAATACAGACAGGGAGGGATGGTTCAAAATTTGCTGATTTAATATCGAAAAAAGCTTTAGATCGCGAGGAGCAGGCCATTCATAATCTGATACTCACTGCTGTGGATGGAGGAGTCCCCGCTCGCTCTGGCACCGCTAGTATTATTGTGCGCGTTCTGGACACTAATGACAACGCCCCTCAATTCGATAAAGACAGTTATACTATAAATCTAACAGAAAACTCACCAATAGGAAGTCTTGTTGTAAAATTAAACGCGACAGATAGAGATGAAGGCTCCAATTCACATATCACTTATTCTTTTAGTCTGTATACATCTGAGAAAACACAGACAGCATTTGAAGTAAAGCCTGACAGTGGTGAAATCAGAGTAAAAGAGATGATTAATTATGAGGATTTTAGGATCTATGATATGGAAATTATAGCAACAGATAAAGGAGCTAATAGTCTTTCTGGGAAATGTAAAGTAAAGATTTTAATCACAGATATGAATGACAATCATCCTGAAATTTCTATAAAATCATTCTCAAGTCCAGTGAAAGAGGATATAGCTGTAAATACAGTAATTGCAGTTGTTAGTGTGAGTGATAAAGACTCAGGAGAAAATGGACAGGTAGATATTCATATTTCTGTTGATTTACCTTTTGCGCTTAAAGAATCGTCTGATAATTATTATGAATTATTAGTTTCAGAACCGTTAGACCGTGAAAAGGTTCCAGAATATGACATCACTATTACCGTGACTGACAGGGGCAACCCGCCGTTATCTGATAATGAAACTATAACTTTAGAGCCCTCAATTCGATAAAGACAGTTATACTATAAATCTAACAGAAAACTCACCAATAGGAAGTCTTGTTGTAAAATTAAACGCGACAGATAGAGATGAAGGCTCCAATTCACATATCACTTATTCTTTTAGTCTGTATACATCTGAGAAAACACAGACAGCATTTGAAGTAAAGCCTGACAGTGGTGAAATCAGAGTAAAAGAGATGATTAATTATGAGGATTTCAGGATCTATGATATGGAAATTATAGCAACAGATAAAGGAGCCAATAGTCTTTCTGGGAAATGTAAAGTAAAGATTTTAATCACAGATATGAATGACAATCATCCTGAAATTTCTATAAAATCATTCTCAAGTCCAGTGAAAGAGGATATAGCTGTAAATACAGTAATTGCAGTTGTTAGTGTGAGTGATAAAGACTCAGGAGAAAATGGACAGGTAGATATTCATATTTCTGATGATTTACCTTTTGCGCTCAAAGAATCGTCTGATAATTATTATGAATTATTAGTTTCAGAACCGTTAGACCGTGAAAAGGTTCCAGAATATGACATCACTATTACCGTGACTGACAGGGGCAACCCGCCGTTATCTGATAATGAAACTATAACTTTAGAGCTGCTGGACGTTAACGACAATGTTCCTCAGTTCCCACAGACATTCTACACGATACCTGTTATGGAGAATAACGCGCCTGGAGCTTTACTGAGCTCTTTAACTGCTATAGATCCAGATCTCCATGAAAATCAGTATCTAGTTTATTTTATAATAGAGAAGGAAATAGTGAACACCTCCATGTCCATGCTGTTCTCTATTAACCCAGAGAACGGGAATCTTTACGCGCTAAAGACGTTTGACTATGAGATAGAGAAGGAGTTCCTTTTCCACATCGAGGCCAGAGACTCTGGCGTTCCTCCGCTCAGCAGTAACGTGACCGTTCACATTATTATCATGGATCAGAACGACAACACGCCGCTTATAGTGTCTCCATGGCGCGCGCACGGCTCGGTGGTGGAGGAAAAGATCCCGAGATCCACCGATAAAGGAACTCTGATAGCCAAAGTCATCGCCATAGACTCTGATTCAGTGCACAACTCTCGAATCACGTACCAGTTCCTCCACAACACTGACGCCACATTATTCAGCTTAGATCAATATAACGGAGAGATCCGGACCATGAGAATGTTCAGTTACAGAGACTCGCGCCACCAGCAGCTGGTTGTGATCGCCAAGGACAACGGAGAGCCCGCGCTCTCTGCTACAGTCACCATCAAACTGTCCACGGTGGAGACCGCCCTTAAAACCTATGCTGACATGACTGAGGTGCCTTTGGGATATGACATCTTCTCCGATTTAAACCTGTATCTGGTGATCGGACTGGGCTCTGTTTCATTTCTTTTACTCATCACTATATTGGTCACCATCGTGCTGAAGTGTCAGAAAACGAAGCCCAGCAAAGCGGCTCCTCCGTGCAGGAACAGTGTGATCAGCGAGAGGAACTCGACCATCGCGGATTCCACTCTGGTCTCCAACGATGCCTACTGGTACAGTTTATTTCTAGCAGAGACGAGGAAAGGAAAGCTGGTGGTCAGACAGCCTGTGCCAAAGGGAGCGAGATACATGGTGTCCAGTATACCGAGGAGCACAGGACTGACCGAGACCAGCGACTCAGCTGCTTCTACTCTACAGGTAGGCTTATATACCGTCAACAGCTGAATTAGTTCTTCAAAGAAGCCAAACAACAGTGTATACAGTTTGACTTTTCAGCCTTTAGCCAAACACTTTGTAAGCCCAAACTATTCTCTCTGAGATGCTTATATTCATCTTCTGCCTTTCAAGTTATGCTAAAATTCAATAGGGAGTGTTTTTCAGTTGTTCTTAGCACATCTTCTCTTGAACATTAAGAGTTTGTATATGTGCATTTTTTTCTCTTTCTCTTTCTTCTGGACTCAATCCAGTACTGTTCTTTTTATTTACAGTCAGTTACACTTCATTTTCTTTTCTTAAAAGTTCACATACACTTTTAAATATATATGCTTATATTTGTTCAGACAAAATGACAGAAGTGAACATTGCCTTCTTGAAAATGTTTGGGTAACGCTTTAGATTACAACCCGCAAAGAACTATGTAAGTATACTGAATTTACGGTGTACTTTGTGTGTTTTTGCTGTGCTTGTTCTAATTCTACAATTCTACAGCCCCATATATCTTACCTGTTGTACATATACTCTCAGCTTCCCTCTAGCTGAGCCAGCTGCCACAGTGAAAGAGATTGTCTGTGTGTGTGTATGAAATGTATATTTGTGCAAGCATGTTGCGTGATGTGTTGCTTCTCTCTCAGAACTGCTTGACCTACTTTTCTTACCTGCTGTTGCTGTTTCACTTGCAGTTCTGATGTTCATAAGCCCATGTTGTGATACATTTGTGCTAAAATGTTTGTCTCCCATGTTCCAAGTTTTTTTTCACACACACACACACACACACACACACACAGAGGTTTGTTTTTGTGAATTGTGTGGACATTCCATAGGCGTAATGGTTTTTATACTGTACAAATCATATTTTATATTACCCTACACCTAAACCTACCCCTCACAGGAAACTTTCTGCATTTTTAGATTTTCAAAAAAAGCCTTTTGAAATATTGTCCTCAATAATCACCTTCTCGTTGTAATACCTACAGTATGTCATACCCATGTCAGATTGCACACACACACACACACACACACACACACACACACAAAGCACACTACAGTGGCCCCACAAATATTTGGATAGTTCAGTCAAACTTTGGCAGTTGCTGCTTGGTTTGCATGAGTTTTATTGCATAAACGAACAAAATATTTTTTTATTTTTTTTATTTTTTAAAGTGTGGCTTCAGTATCCAAAAACTGTTGGGTCCACTGTGTTTCTTAGCATTGGCATAAATCCCTTGCAGTAGCACTTGTTGTGCGACGTCAAGCAACGTATAATTGTTTATTTTCGTTTTAATTTATTTTCCATAAATGTAGTGAACATGGCTAAATAATGTTTTATTTTCTGAACATGATAAATTTGAATTTGATTAGGCACTTGCTATTTTTTTTTAGCTTTGTTTATTTGTATGATCATGATTTTTTTCTTTTGCATTTGTTTAACTTGTTCTCTTCTGTTAGAGAGTGTTACCTGAAGGACAGGTAAGTCATTGAAAGACAAAATGAGGAAGTCTTTAACTTTTCCCTTTTTTGTGCAGCCTTTTTTCATGTAAACAATGTATTTTAATCTGTCTCTCCTCTCATGCTCTCATTCTTAGTGCTTCTTTTTGAATTGTATAATGTAATTTGTTTTGCTTCATTTGTTATGCATTAACATTTTTTCACATTGTGTCGCAGGTTACCTGGAGTCCCTGTCTCAGACAACAATGTTTAAAAAGAGGACAACAGAACATTTTATCTGTCTTTTCTTGATTTGATTTGTTAGTGCACTGTAGATCTAAAAAAAACAAGCTTAGACTGGTATAAATAAGTAAAGATCAATGTGAATTGTGGTTTTGTTGACAGAAAAGTGTTCAGTGAAATTCATCAAAATGATTGTGCTGAAAGCTAAATATTGAAATGTATGTCTCTGTTTTTGTTTCCGTTTTAAAGTACTCAAAATGAACGAGGTCCCCTCTCCCGCTGGAGGTATGCAGCCCTGACTTCACCATCCTCTCGATTTCTGGAGCGCCTGATCCCAGGGCCCATTGACCTTTACTGAAATATATGTGACTCTGTGTGTTTCTCTTTGTGGTTGGTGGTTTTTGTCAGTGGAGTTTGCCCTGTCCTGTTGTAGGAGGAGCCAAGGAGCCAGTTTATACAACTGAATTCAAATCAGTTTTGTTCAGTTTAGATGCAGATAAATGCTTTAACAGGTCAACATCAACACTCAGTTTGACATTTCACTTGGTCATCTGAGCTTTTTAGATGTACAGGCTGCTAGATTTAAACTTTGCAGTCTTTATTTTTACTTGTGGAACTCAATTGTTAAACTAAACTTGTACTTTTTTTCAGTACAAATTATGTTATGCAGCCTCACAAACCCCACCTTTTATAGACACCTGTGACCAGCAGAAATGCTTATAATAACTGATTCTCTGTGGTTTGATTGACAGTGGCTGGGGTGAAAGTGTTGCTCATATACATTTTTCCTGCCAAAATACATTACTTAATCAGTTAAAGAAAGTTCATACAGAAGTAAAAATGGATTATTTGCTCACCCTCATGTCTTTCCAAACTCAAATGATTTTCTTTGTTTTGTGGAAGAATGTTTATGCTGCTCTTTTTCTCGACAATGGTAGTGACAAGGAATGGAGGCTGTCAAATTTCCCAACAAATATTAAAAACCAAGTGATTATTATCTTTAAATGTTCTTGACAGTGTCTGTTTTCATTCATTTTCATAGTCTGAAAAAAAATCATCTAGGACATTTTTTTTCTTTTTGTTGTCCACAGATGAAAAAGTCAAAGTTTTGAAATGACAGATGGGTTAGTAAGTGGCAGAATAATGTTCCCTTAAACACTGATTAGGAAGATTGTTTTTTAGCAAATATGGCTCTAGTGCATGATCTGGTTTTTAATGATATATGTACTGACTGTTCATCTACTAAACATCATTATGAGCTCCTCAGCCTGTTTGTTGGATGGTTTGTCTACTTGTGTGTTTGAATGGTTGGTGAATTGACTGGTGGATTCCAATTTCACATACTGGTTCTGTTGAATTTCTCTTCACAAATGAATCAGAGTGATGCAAAACAAATTACAACCACCCAGTTTTCAGCTCGCTGCCCTTGCATCACCCCAACCACTCTCACCTGATATCTGAGCATGGTTCTCATTGATCAACCCACCCCCCGTCACCTGTCAATCAAACCAAGGTTCCACCTTCCGTTTTGCCTGAAGCCTTTAAGTGACAGGCCTTGGTTGCATGAGATGTGTTCAGATTCTGGCCTCTCACTAAGTGAGTAATATCTTAAGTCTAGCCTCTTACATCCAGTGTTTCTTTCTCGTTGACAGGCATCCACCACCACCAGCAGCAGTTCCACCTGAGGATCCTCCCAACCATATTGCCAGAGCAATGTATGAAAAAAGTTCCATCAACCTGCATGTCTGTCCACCTGTATCCATCATATTCCCCTGCACCATCATACAACCCTGAAACCAACCCTGAATGATGCCTACATCTTCACATCAGTGTTTGGAGAGTTTGCCCAGGTCTGACCAGAGGAATGACGAAGATCTTTTGCCTATGATACTAAGAGATACTCTTAAACCTGACCGGTCAAGATTGGACTTGGACTGGATCTGTGAGCACGCACACACACACACACACACACACACACACACACACACACACACACACACACACACATGCATATCTTCAAACAGCACAGCTCATGTCTTTATCAAAGAAACTGTTCTGCAAAACCAGTATGCTTATGTTTGCATGGTTAGAGTTCCCCTATATTTCTTTGTTATATTTAGTGACTGGTAAAGACATTGGGGAGATAAATTATTAACAGAATATTATCATATGAACTGGTGTGGACACTGAATTGCAAAAAAAAAAAACCATTCTTAATCAGTAGATACTAATGACAAATGGGATTTTTTTTGCAATGTGAATTATATTAAACAAGCACAAAGAGGATTAAATGATTCAGTCATGTTGAGAGATGGAGTGTGGAGCTTTTGCTAGACTGAATTTGGACACTGAAAGCTTCTCTTTCCCTGCAATGGATGTATAAAGCCTTATGTGTTTTCTTGGATCTCATAAAAACTTCTCTCAGAATAATGCAAGTATTATCCAGTGTATTCAGAAGAGGTCACAGCAAATTTGTGGTGCCGTATAGTCTTTGCTTATCTCTGTAGTGTTGTATTATGTCTGTATTGCTGTTTGTGTCGGTATTTTTACGTTTCAGTATGTAAAGAATCAAGTTGAATCTAAGCACTGATCTGACTCAGAAAGTGTAGAGTATCATTGTAGTTATGATCTCTCCTAATACGATCATAGAGTGTAGTGCAGGCTGTAAAATCATCATGACTGCTTCCTCTGTGGTGTCTGGTGACATTCATGAATGCACAAACGCAGACACAGCACAGTGATATCATAGTGCAGACATCTGAAGGTCACAGCGGTTTCTAAGATGAGTTTAGGAGATTCATTAAGTAGCCTCTCCCTGATGCCCAAGATTTCTGTCTCAGATAAAAACCCACTGACTTCTAATAGAGACTGTTAAACAGCGAGTTCCTTCATTTTGTCCTTTATAAAAACACCACAATATTTCAGAGATCAACCATCAGACTTCATTAAATCTTTGAAATAAGGCTAAATGTAAAGAGCACTCAAGGTGGTGGATGGGTTTTATTTGCTTTAAAACAAGAAAAGATGAGAACTGCTGATGTTTACTTATCAACTGTATAATTATCTAATATTAGGAAATGTGTTTAATATTCATGGAAATGCTTTGGGAAAAAAATGAAAATGCATAGCTTTGTGCATTGAAATGCACTAGCCAAATATTATTTTCTTCTCTTTATTTTCAATTCCTGATGTTAATATTGTGTATTAGTATTAATGCATTAATATAAACTTTCATATTGCTGCTTTTTTATTGTTGATATTTTGTATTTGCTGGCTATATCAGTTGTGCAGTATATGGACATCAATATTTTATTTCAGTGAACAAAATGGTATTGTTGTTTTTCTGATAGTTTCCAGCCTTTCTGCAGTGTCATTTATTCCTAACTTCCTGAGGGTATGGCAGTTTTCCCAGGCAGGTCAAAAGGTCAGGGTGTCATGGGGTCAGTTCAGTGACTGGCTCGCTCTGGAATGCACAGCATGTGTGTTTTGTCAAAGCAATGCAACATTACAAAATACATCTGCCCAATTCTCATTCGATTTTCTGTTTTAGAGAAACAAATGCTGGATGTTTACATGTGGTATTTTAAACAGGAAGTAATCATTTTAAGGCTCTTAACTAGCTGTCTCAGAGGATTGGCTAATGCTCAGACATGAGCAGTGTTGTAAGATAACATTATGTGAGACAATCAGAGAGAAAGAAAGATACATTTTAGTAGAATGACAAAATATTAAAGTTCAATATGTCTGTCAGTGTGAGCAGCTGTAAGTAGGTCACTCGTCTCTCACGGCACAGAATAGTGACTAGAATTCATTTACCCAAAAACCTAATTTTGTGATATAAAAATGCACTACCTATATACAGCACTGCCCTGTAGTCCCATATATTTCCTTTTCATTCCCCTGCTGTCCAATTAATCTTTATACAGTTAAGCAAATGTTTTTCTAATTCATTTTCTACCAGCATTTGTGCTCTAAAGCAGACAAACTGCCTACTTAAAGCTGAACACACCCATGATCTGCCTTAGAGAAACTACCAGACCTTCTTTGCTCATGAGTATCTACTGATGTATTTGTACTGCATATTTACAATAGATAAAAACTTAATTGAAAATAATGTGATTTCTGTCATTCTCCATGTAATTCAGAAGTACATAACGTTGATGGGACATTGCATTTGTAATATGATTTCAGATTTTAAATGACTTCTCAGTATGTGAGTAGCAATGATCCTGTAGCCCAATTGAACACATGCACTGAGGTAAAATAAAAATAAAAACATGTTGTTTGTACAGTATACTATTATGATTATCTTTTAAACAGGGAAGAGAAAGACAGTGTTTATGATTATGACTTATCTACCTTCTGATCATCAGTGATACAATCAAAGTGACCTATATTAATCTTCTTTCTTTGCATGATTCTCATCTGTGTGGGGTGGTAGGTGAGTGTGCTTTTGTTTGGGTGGGTAAAGATGAGGTCATCACTGCAGATGAAGTAATGCATTGAAGAAAATCAGGCAGACCACATTTCATATCTGCATTTTTTTCTTTAGATGTAAAACTCACTATAAAACCACACTTGGATTCTCAAGTCTTCTTCTTGGATTCTCATCATAAACTCTTTTTTTCTGTTAATCCTAACAAATGTTAAATAGAAATAAAAAAGCATTAACCACTGCCCTGGCTGGCTTACTGCCTGGTTCTGGTTCTGTGATGTGGGTCAGAACAAACTGGAAAAAAAACAAAACAAGTAACTGCTCTTTGCTTCTCTTTTCCTCCTGACCCAGATTTCTCTCCTCCTGCCTTACAGCACAGAGAGAGACTGCAGCACTATTAAAAACTGCCGCAGCAGACACACTCACACACACACACACGCACGCACGCGCGCACACACAACACACACACTTTTCATTTGTCATACACATGTGTCCTCAGCATTTTATCATAAAGGTCCACACACACACGCACACACACAAAGATCCCTGTTGTCAGAACAGAAGTCTAAACCACAATTCAGCTAACTGTGTCACCATCAAAACAACCATGCTTTCCTGAAACACTGCAGAGGAAAAAAGGCCTCAATCTGAGAAATCCAGCTGACTGCTGGTTTCTAGGCAACGGGAGCCTGTCTCTATAGCGACCGAATAAAAGACAGACGGTGGAACGTGGGTTAAACAGGAGAGAATAATGTTATACGGAATGATAAAAAATATAAATATGTTCAATAAATAAATAAATAAATAAATAACAGTGTTTTCACTCAGATTTCTTTCGTGAGCGACGAATTTATTTGGTCTTCCTTAGGTCTTCCCAAACCCCTCCCTTCATTAACGCTTTCCACTGGGGACCGCAATGTTGAGCACCACGGACAGCGACCCGCCTGTCCAAATGTCCGTTGCCACGGTAACGGACTGCGGGCAGGGAGGGGGTGCATGATGCTGCAGCCTGTAATTTGATGCATAGACAAGAGGCTCAACTCGCCAGATCCGGGCAGTCTATGTCAAATACACACACTGTAAACACACAAATGTATAAAAAATCTATGACCGCCTTTATATGATATGAGAACATGTGTGATTGATGTGTATATTTGATCTCTACTACCACAAAGTACTTCCGTAAAAAAAGAACTTGAGACGTGAATCACTTCGCTCTGCCCCCTGGTGTCTTTTGCCTGGTATGAGGTTTGTTTAGATATGGGAAAGCTCATACGTAAGCAGCTGTGGTGGGAGGGAGAGCAGAACAAAAGAGGCAGGTGGGGCCGAGTTTGTCACGTGATTTGTATAACTGAACCACAAGGTGTCACTGCTCACCATGCAGTTAGACACCAGACCATTGCCTTATAAGACCTGCCTTCTTACACCAGACCTCTATCCTTCTTCGTATTTCAAGAAAGGAAAAATTTTAAAAAGGTATATATATATTATTATTTTTTTTAAATCTAATGAGATTCTCTTTTAGTGTAGTAGTGCATTTGGTGTTGAGATGCCTCAATTTTATAATTATAAACAGTATAATTGTAAATTGTATAATATTATTTATAATAATAATAATGATAATAATAATAATTATTATTATTATTATTATTATTCATTTTTGATCCACATTAACATCACTATAAGTCTTATAGTATAAGATGCACTGTGAAGGAAATTATGCAGTTCTACAAAATCGCTGTGAGTGGCGCTACAATACCAATCATCTCTGACAGTCGTGTTCAGCAGATTCACTTCGTGGGATGTCTTGTCAGACATCACTTTGGCTTTGAACAATGAACAACCAGGACGATTTGAGATCTGTCTATTAATTTGTAATTTGCAATAGCATAAATGAGTTGACCGCATTTGCTACAACTATTTTTAGCGGTGTTCAGAGAAAGCATGGCGAGCGAAAATAAAATAATATGGATGAGCAAGATTTTTTATCTGATGTGTCTGCTGTTCAATTCCGGAAGAAATGCTGCCCAGATAAACTATTCCCTTCAAGAAGAATCAAAAACTGGAGTCACTGTGGGGAACATTGCAAAGGACTTAGGATTTGATCAGGCTTTACTGGAAAACAGGAATTTGCGTATCGTTGCGGGGACAAAGCAAGAGCTCTTTCGGGTAAATCATAAAGACAGCGCTTTGTTTGTGAACCAGAGGATAGACAGAGAAGAGCTGTGCGCTAAAACCAACCCATGTCTCATTCATCTGAAAGCAGTGATAGAAAATCCACTCGAAATGCACCAGATATCAGTTGACATTATCGATGTTAATGATAATCCACCGAGTTTTTTGGACGAAAACTATAAATTGGAAATACTTGAATCTGCAATGACAGGTGCACGATTTCAGTTAGAAACAGCGCACGACCCGGATGTAGGCGCAAACAACTTGCAATCATATAAACTGAGCCAGAATCTTTATTTTCGTTTAGAAACGGAAGACATGGGAGACGAAGGTAAGATACCTGTCCTTATTTTACAAACACCTCTTGACAGAGAGAAAAGCGCAAGACATAACCTAATATTAACTGCGACAGACGGTGGCAAGCCACAGAAATCAGCTACTGTGAATATTACAATTATTGTGTCAGATGTTAATGATAATACTCCCGTCTGTGATAAACAAAAATACGCAGTGACTGTGAAAGAAAATGCCCCTGAAGGTACATTTCTGCTCCGCGTTAATGCTTCAGATTCAGATGAAGGACTAAACGGAGAAATTGAATACTCTTTACGGAACAAGTTCAGGAACGGAGCATCTGAGGTTTTTGATTTAGATAGTTTGACGGGGGAATTAAAGATAAAAGGTGGGCTAAATTTTGAGGAAAGGCAGGTTTATGAGTTAAAGATACTGGCTGCGGATAAGGGAGCCGTGTCTTCGTCTACACAGTGCAATGTGCTTGTAAATGTTGAGGATGTCAACGACAACCGGCCTGAGATTGACGTCACTTCAGTATCCAGCCACATTCCCGAGGATGCGCCTCCTGGGACTGTCCTAGCTTTGATGGGAGTTACAGACCTGGATTCAGGTATGAACGGAAAGATAGTTTGCTCTCTGCCTAAGGATATACCCTTTGACCTCAAGCCGTCGCCTGATGGAAACTTTTATTCTTTAGTAACTAAAGAATACATTGACAAAGAATCGAAATCGTCTTATGATATCACTATAACAGCCAAAGATTTAGGAACTCCGTCGTTAACATCAACAAGATCCATTCACGTCGATGTCACTGATGTTAACGACAACAGCCCCACATTTGCTCAAAGCCCATATACATTCTACGTGGTTGAAAACAACAAACCAGGAATTGTTGTTTTCTCATTAAGTGCAGCTGATATAGATGAAGGTGAAAACGCACGTGTATCGTATTCAATTGATCGAATTAATTCAGACCAAACAATGACATCTTTCCTGAGTATTAATGAGGCGAATGGTACCGTTTACTCGTTAAAGAGTTTTGATTTTGAGTCTTTAAAAACATTTCAATTCTTTGTTGTGGCCAAAGACTCTGGAACTCCGTCTCTGAGCAGTAACGTGACAGTGAACGTGTTTATTCTGGATCAGAACGACAACGTTCCAGTGATCTTATATCCAGTCAGCGCTAACGGTTCTGCTGAGGGTGTGGAAGAGATTCCCCGTAATGTGAACGCAGGTCATTTGGTGACTAAAGTCAGAGCCTATGACGCAGATATAGGATACAACGGCTGGTTATTATTTTCACTGCAGGAAGTTAGTGACCACAGTCTCTTTGGTTTGGACCGCTATACAGGACAGATAAGGACCCTTCGCTCATTCACAGAAACAGACGAGGCCCAGCATAAACTGCTCATACTGGTCAAAGACAATGGGAACGTTTCACTCTCAGTGACAGCGACTGTGATTGTCAAAGTTGTGGAGCCCAAAGAGGCTTTTGCAGCTTCTGATGTGAAAAACACATTAAAAGACGAGGAGGAAAACAACGTGACATTTTTTTTGATCATCACTTTGGGTTCAGTTTCGGTGCTTTTTGTCATCAGCATCATTGTGTTGATTATAATGCAGTGCTCTAAATCGACTGACTATTCGTCGAAGTATTTACAGGACACAAATTACGACGGGACTCTGTGTCACAGCATCCAGTACAGATCTGGAGACAAACGGTACATGTTAGTTGGACCCAGAATGAGTATCGGCTCTACTATAGTCCCTGGCAGTAATGGAAATACTCTAGTGATCCCAGATCGCAGGAGGAGAGGTTCTGGAGAGGTAAGGGTAATTTTAATTTTACTTAGATTTTCGTTAGGATTTTATTCGGTATTTATATTGGTATTTATATAATGTCAATTATTTATTGCAGTTTGCACAACTTTTCCCAAAATGGACTTTAAGATGTTGCTTACTCTTAGGTAGCCTACATTTTAATCTTTTATTTAAAAGAATAAACTCTATTTTATATTATTTTAAACAAGCCCTGCTGGTGTCCAAAATCACACTATGTGTGTTGCATAGTTTTTGTGCATAGTTTATTATTATTATTATTATTATTATTATTATTATTATATTGTATTTTTTGTTGAGACAAACGCTGTCTGTCGCTTCGTTTTTTGAAGCAACATGAAGTGTGCAAATATTTTTTTTGCCGATTAATAAAAATGATTTTTTTTTTCAATTCCAACCATAAAACATATTTTAAGAAATGTTCAAGGTTCTGCAAATTGAAAGATACTGTAAACGCTAACGCTGGAGGTGACTTGAAAGGTCCAATGCTCCACTCAGTGTCAGTGTTGCTCTAATTTTTGTTTTCAAGTTTTAAGTCCAGCCCAGGATAATGACGCGCAGACGTGTATTGTCTTCCTTATCCTGGATGGTACGATCCGAAAAGGCGTTTAAGTATGTGATCTGTTCTCTGCATGTTTTCAGTTAAATTGTTTTGCATTATGCAGATAAATTGTACGTTATACTGTTGTTTGTAATCGCCGAGGATATATTTCTGGCAGTCTCACAGTAATCGTTCCATCATGGAAGCCGGAGGACAAAGACGCAAATGGGAGTGTTGGTGGATTGCTTTGTGTTTCTCTTTGCTTCTGTGTTTTGGACAGCAAGTTTCAGCGCAGATAAGATATTCTATTCCAGAAGAATTGAAAGAAGGATCAATTGTAGGACATATTGCTAAGGATCTTGGCCTTGATGTCAGCACTTTAGTAAACAGGAGGTTCCGTATCGTTTCTGGATCAAAGGACGCTCTTTTTGAGGTAAATCAAAACAATGGCGTCTTATATGTCCATAAGAAAATTGACAGAGAGGAGCTGTGTGATGGAAATGGCGCATGCTTGATTAATCTGAAAATGGTGGTCGAAGATCCTTTAGAGATACACTATGTTGGAGTGGAGGTAACTGATGTTAATGATAATTCACCCACATTTACAGAAGAGGAGCAGCATTTTGAAATTGCAGAACACACACCCACAGGGACGCGTTTCCAAATACAGGCAGCACGAGATGCTGATACGATCGTGAATAATGTTCGGTCGTATAAACTGAGTCATAATGAGCATTTCGAAGTTGAGACAAAGGATAGAGATGAGGAAAAAATACCGCTTTTAGTTTTAAAGAAAGCTCTTGATCGTGAAAACGCCGCAGAACATACATTAATACTAACTGCAATCGATGGTGGAAATCCACCACGGTCAGGAAATCTTAACATAATTGTTACTGTTCTTGATGTTAACGATAACCGTCCCGTGTTTAGTCAAGACTCCTATTCTGTAGCAGTAAAGGAAAATGTTGCACTCGGAACTGTGTTGATAAAACTTAACGCAACTGATTTGGACGAGGGTTCAAATGGTGTTGTAGAATATGCCTTTGGAAGAAACCTGAAGCGCAAAGTTTACGATCTCTTTAAACTGGATAGTGCCACAGGAGAAATTCATATTAAAGGTGAACTGGACTTTGAGGAAACGGAGGTGTACAAATTAGACGTACAGGCATCTGATAAAGGCCAGCCTCCGTGGATCGTTGAATCTGTCGTTACTATTAAGATAATAGACATAAATGACAACGCCCCTGAAATAGACGTAACTTCTCTTTCCAGTGTTGTTTCTGAGGATTCTAAACCTGGCACTGTAATTTCATTAATTAGCATCAGTGACAAAGACTCTGGTATAAATGGGAAGATAGTACCAAGTGTTTCTGATAATGTTCCTTTTGAGCTGAAACCATCAGTTCAAGAGAATATTTATTCCCTTGTAACGAAGGGAAAATTAGATCGAGAGCTCGTGTCCCATTATGACATAACAATAACAGTCACTGATTTAGGACAGCCTCCTTTATCATCCTTTAAGTCTCTGAGCGTTCAGGTATCAGATGTTAACGATAACCGCCCTGAATTTTCTAAAGATCAGCTTGAATTATATTTAGTAGAAAATAACGCACCTGGTTCCCCCATAATGTCTGTGAGCGCATTTGATAAAGATTTAAATGAAAATGCAATGATTACTTACTATATGATTAGAGGGGACACTGCACAAAATTATATAGCGACTTTCTTGAACATTAATTCTGAAACAGGAGTTATTTACGCCTTAAACCGCTTTGACTTTGAAGTAATTAGAAAGTTTCAGTTCCAAGTTCTTGCAAAGGATTCAGGATCTCCACCACTTAGCAGTAACGTGACAGTGAACGTGTTTATTCTGGATCAGAACGACAACGTTCCAGTGATCTTATATCCAGTCAGCGCTAACGGTTCTGCTGAGGGTGTGGAAGAGATTCCCCGTAATGTGAACGCAGGTCATTTGGTGACTAAAGTCAGAGCCTATGACGCAGATATAGGATACAACGGCTGGTTATTATTTTCACTGCAGGAAGTTAGTGACCACAGTCTCTTTGGTTTGGACCGCTATACAGGACAGATAAGGACCCTTCGCT
>NW_015641057.1:1982705-1989719 GCF_001515625.1 Sinocyclocheilus rhinocerous
GTGACATTTTATTTGATCATCACTTTGGGCTCAGTTTCAGTGCTTTTTGTCATCAGCATCATCGTGTTGATTGTAATGCAGTGCTCTAAATCGACAGACTATTCGTCCAAGTATTTACAGGATTCAAATTACGACGGAACTCTGTGCCACAGCATCCAGTACAGATCTGGAGACAAACGGTACATGTTCGTTGCACCCAGAATGAGTATCGGCTCTACTATTGTCCCGGGCAGTAATGGAAATACTCTAGTGATCCCAGATCGCAGGAGGAGAGATTCTGGAGAGGTAAGAATGTCGATTTTTTTTCTTTGTATGTAATTATTAACTCCTTCAGCTTCACATACAGACTACAAAATATGTTTCTCATAAAACTGGTGAGCTAATTGCAAGTTAAGAATTTCTGATGGTTGTTTGCTTTACAAAAAGCACAATGTGCTTGCTTTACCAGATGTCTAAATGTTTGCTGTTGTTCCAAGTAATGACATCGTAGCGGGAGCTGTCCGCTGCGCTGGTGCTGAAATTAGTTGCGGTTCATTAGAATGGACTGGATTTATAGTGAATTAAAGACGGCTTTACTGTGCTCTCACACACGTCTGCACGAGTTGTTTTGCGTGATATTAATGCACTTTATGGAATGAAGTAGCATGTAGGTATAGAGGGCCACAGAATGCAATTTATTACGTGGTTTTCTACATTATATATGTGTTTAATGAAAAGCTTTTGTGAATTTGTCTTCCTGTAGACCACTCGATGTCACTGTTGCTCTAGTATTTGTGTAGCAGATTAAGTCCTGCCCTTGATGATGACGCGAAACGGGCTGTATTTTTCCTCACATTCATGATGAAACATTCAGGAGCTGATGAACATTATAACGGTAACAGGCTGTGCTAACTGTATTAACAGTGGATCCATTTTGATTCGCATGATGTATCTAACATTACATTATTGAATCTAATCATCCAGAATATACTGATCATTAGAATAACGTTGCCGACAGTCGCAATGGAAGCTAGAGGACAAAGGCGCGGAAGGGAGCGCTGGTGGATTTTTCTGTGTTTCTCTTTGCTTGTGTGCTTCGGACAGCAGGTTTCAGCGCAGATAAGATACTCTGTTCCAGAAGAGGTGAAAGTGGGATCTGTCGTCGGAAATTGTGCTAAGGATTTGGGTCTTGATGTCAATACATTGGCGGACAGACGGTTTCGTATTGTGTCTGGATCTAATGACGCTCTTTTCCAGGTAAATCAGAACAATGGCATCTTGTATGTGGATAAGCACATTGACAGAGAAGAGGTGTGTAATGGAAATAGTGCCTGCTTGATTAATTTGAAAATAGTTGTCGAAAACCCCCTCGAGGTCCATTATGTGGAGGTTGAAATCACAGATGTGAATGATCACTCGCCTTCTTTCCACGATAAAGACTTCTATATAGAGGTTGCGGAAAACACTGTAACTGGAACACGATTTGAACTTCAAACTGCTCGGGATCTGGATGTGGGAGCTAATTCAGTTCGACATTACCAGCTGAGCAAGAATGCGCATTTTGATTTGGAAATGAAAGATAGTGTATACGGAGATAAAACCCCTTTCCTAATATTACAGAAACCATTAGACAGGGAAATTACTGAAAAACACAGGTTACTACTAACTGCAGTAGATGGCGGAAATCCACCAAAATCGGGCACGCTTAATATCACTGTCTGTGTTCTGGATGTGAATGATAACCGACCCATATGCAGTAGTGATACCTTAACGATAACATTGCGTGAAAATGCAATTATTGACACCGTAGTGACAATTATAAATGCAAGTGATGTTGATAGTGGTCTAAATAGTGAAGTAGAATATACATATGGCCGAAACACGAAACCAAAAATACGTGAAATATTTCGATTAGATCGGGCGACTGGTGAAATACGAGTTAAAGGCTTAATTGATTTCGAAGAAAATGATATCTACAGTTTAATGATAAGGGCCTCAGACAAGGGTCTTCCTCCTTTGAACACCGATTGTCAGCTTATAATTAAAGTTGAAGATGTAAATGACAATAATCCAGAAATACAAGTAACATCTCTTTCAAATGTAGTTTCGGAGGACGCAAAAATTGGAACGGTTATTTCTCTCATTAGTGTAACTGATAAAGATTCTGGAATCAATGGAAAAGTTGTTTGCAGACTATCTGACAATGTACCATTTGAGTTAAAATCCTCTGTTCAAGATAACATGTATTCCCTTGTAACGAAAGAACGCTTAGACCGAGAGGTAGTGTCCGAATATAACATAAAAATAACAGCAACAGATTTAGGCAACCCGTCTCTGTCAGCTTATAAAACTATGTTTGTACAGGTGTCAGATGTAAACGACAATATCCCAGAATTTTCGTCGAATCCTCTGGAACTTTATTTAACTGAAAACAATTCTCCAGGTGCTTCTATATTTTCTGTCAGTGCCTCAGACAAAGATATTAATGAAAATGCTGCCATAACTTATCATATCATTAGAAGTGGAGGGATAAAGAACGACAAGGCATCTGCCATGAATATAAATTCTGAGACTGGTGTTATTCACGCGCTAAAGAGCTTTGACTTTGAAACAGTTAAAATGTTCCAGTTCCACGTTCTCGCTACAGACTCTGGAACTCCGTCTCTGAGCAGTAACGTGACAGTGAACGTGTTTATTCTGGATCAGAACGACAACGTTCCAGTGATCTTATATCCAGTCAGCGCTAACGGTTCTGCTGAGGGTGTGGAAGAGATTCCCCGTAATATGAACGCAGGTCATTTGGTGACTAAAGTCAGAGCCTATGACGCAGATATAGGATACAACGGCTGGTTATTATTTTCACTGCAGGAAGTTAGTGACCACAGTCTCTTTAGTTTGGACCGCTATACAGGACAGATAAGGACCCTTCGCTCATTCACAGAAACAGACGAGGCCCAGCATAAACTGCTCATACTGGTCAAAGACAATGGGAACGTTTCACTCTCAGCAACAGCGACTGTGATTGTCAAAGTTGTGGAGCCCAAAGATGCTTTTGCAGCTTCTGATGTTAAAAACTCAGTAAAAGACGAGGAGGAAAACAACGTGACATTTTATTTGATCACAAACGGTACATGTTAGTTGGACCCAGAATGAGTATCGGCTCTACTATAGTCCCTGGCAGTAATGGAAATACTCTAGTGATCCCAGATCGCAGGAGGAGAGGTTCTGGGGAGGTAAGAATAACAGATTCATTAATTACAGCTATACCGTTTTGCTTTGATATTGTTATATCTTACAGTTGTAATTTATGCAATATATTGTGCTTTTAAATATTATGATTTCACAGAACAAAGTCTTGCTCGGTAGCCTACTTTGTTTGACAGCTTTTATTGTCTGATCGTAATGTAAGTAACCGCAGCTTGCAGGGAGCTGTTCATTGCGTTGGTGCTGAAATTCCTTTTTTATTATTTTATTCATTATTATTATTATTTTTATTATTATTATTTCACAAAGCCTTAAAAACACTGTAAGTGGTCGATGATAACTGAACGCATGTAAACTTTTCATTATTCTCTCAGAATTTCTAAGTTTTGCTTTTTTCAGGTGTGTATTTTATACTGTTTATTTTAGCTTTTTATTTAATGTACATTCTTACGCAATCACGCATTTTTGTCTTCGCTATGTAAGTACTTTAAATGTAAATGTCCATGATCCGTTTAAATTGCTATATTTTCAGGTATAGTAACATTCTATTGTATAATTATATTTTCACATTGAGTGACTTTTGTAATAGGTTCGACAGGGGATGTAACACTTTACTGTGCATGATATAGAGTTGCTAACTCCTTCAGATTTTTTCATAATATTTTAGAGATTGGTTGTTTGAAATGAACAGCTGACCGCTCGGTGTCAGTATTGCACTGTGTTATGATGGAGAGATTATGCCCTGCCCTAAATGGTGACATGCGCAGTGCTACATTGTTCTGTACATTTTAGGAGCCACTGTGAGCCGAAGAAAATTATAGTGCATACGGTCGGCTGACGATGCGGCGTAGGACTTAATTTGAACTATTTCCTGATTTCTGGTACTACACGAATTATCTTGTTGAGAGTAATCAAGGACAATACATTTCTGGTTCTGGAATACTTTTGTTTTAATTCCTCACGATGGATAAGGATGGACAAAGGCGCAGATGGGGATACTGGTGGATTGCTTTGTGTTTGCTGATGCATTGTGATCAGCCTGTTTCTGCACAGATCAGATATTCTATTCCGGAGGAGGTGAAAGAGGGATCACAAGTAGGAAATATTGCTAAGGATCTCGGTCTTGATGTCAGTTCGTTAGAGCACAGACGATTCCGTATTGTTTCTGGATCTGAGGACAGTTTTTTCCAGGTAAATCAAAACAATGGCATCTTATATGTTCATAAGAAAATCGACCGAGAGGAGATTTGTGATGACAATGGCGCATGTTTGCTAAACTTAAAGATTGCAGTTGAAAATCCACTCGAAGTTCACTATGTTGAGGTTGAAATAACAGATGTTAATGATCACTTCCCTTCTTTCCCAGAAAAAGACTTGCAGATTGAAATAGCGGAAAACACTTTAAAGGGAACTCGCTTTGGTCTTCCAACCGCTCGAGATTCAGACGTTGGCATACATTCCATTCGTTCCTATCGACTTGGTCAAAATCATCATTTTGATATAGAGATAGGAGACAGTGAATACGTGGATAAAAATCCTTTTCTTCTTTTAAAGAAACCGTTAGATAGGGAGATTCGGGAGAAGCACGTCTTAACTTTGACTGCCATCGATGGTGGAAATCCACCAAAATCAGGCACTTTAAATATAACTGTCACGGTCCTCGATGTTAACGACAACCGTCCAGTATGCAACAGAGACACATACACTATTACGTTAAAAGAAAACGCCTCTCCCGGTTTTACTGTAACATTTGTTAATGCAACTGACCCAGATGAGGGCGTTAATGGAGAAGTTGAATATGCTTACGGTAGGAACGTGCAGCGAAAAGTGCATGATGTATTTGAACTAAACAAGGTGACAGGTGAAATCCGTGTCAAAGGCAAAATTGATTTTGAGGAGAATTACATTTTTAGTCTGAGCATCATGGCTTCTGATAAAGGGCGCCCTCCATCAAACACTGACTGCAGAGTTATCATTAAGATTATTGATGTCAATGATAATGAACCAGAGATTGAAGTCACGTCGCTTTCTAATACAGTTTCGGAAGACTCAAAGCCCGGGACAGTCATTTCTCTTATTAGCATAACGGACAAAGATTCAGGGATTAATGGTAAAGTTGTTTGCAGCTTGTCAGAGAGTGTACCTTTTGAATTGAAACCATATGTTCAGCAGAACATGTATTCTCTAGTAACCAAAGAGAATTTGGACCGAGAAATTGCGTCCCATTATGACATTACAGTAACATCTACTGATTTAGGAAACCCAGCTCTTTCAGCTTCAAAATCTCTGAGCATAGAGGTGTCCGATGTCAACGATAATACACCGCAATTCCCCCACAGCCCTCTTGAGATTTACCTGTTTGAAAATAATCCACCCGGACAGTCCATATTTTCTGTGAGCGCCACTGATGAAGACAAAAATGAAAATGCTCATATTACGTATCATATTATAAGAGGCGATCAGACACAAAGCGACATGACTTCATTCCTTATCATAAATTCTGAAACAGGCGTAATTAGTGCTCTCAAAAGTTTTGACTTTGAAACAGTCAAAAACTTTCACTTCTACATTCTTGCAACAGACTCTGGAACTCCGTCTCTGAGCAGTAACGTGACAGTGAACGTGTTTATTCTGGATCAGAACGACAACGTTCCAGTGATCTTATATCCAGTCAGCGCTAACGGTTCTGCTGAGGGTGTGGAAGAGATTCCCCGTAATGTGAACGCAGGTCATTTGGTGACTAAAGTCAGAGCCTATGACGCAGATATAGGATACAACGGCTGGTTATTATTTTCACTGCAGGAAGTTAGTGACCACAGTCTCTTTGGTTTGGACCGCTATACAGGACAGATAAGGACCCTTCGCTCATTCACAGAAACAGACGAGGCCCAGCATAAACTGCTCATACTGGTCAAAGACAATGGGAACGTTTCACTCTCGGCAACAGCGACCGTGATTGTCAAAGTTGTGGAGGCCAAAGAGACTTTTGCCGCATCTGATGTGAAAAACACAGTAAAAGATGAAGTGGAAAACAGCGTGACATTTTATTTGATCATCACTTTGGGCTCGGTTTCAGTGCTTTTTGTCGTCAGCATCATCGTGTTGATTGTAATGCAGTGCTCTAAATCGACAGACTATTCGTCCAAGTATTTACAGGATACAAATTACGACGGGACTCTGTGTCACAGCATCCAGTACAGATCTGGAGACAAACGGTACATGTTAGTTGGACCCAGAATGAGTATCGGCTCTACTATAGTCCCGGGCAGTAATGGAAATACTCTAGTGATACCAGATCGCAGGAGGAGAGATTCTGGAGAGGTAAGCAAATGGCTTATGCATCTGTGTATTAGTTGTAGGAAACTATTTTAAGATAGATGCTGGCTGCTGTCCGTGGTACTGAACATGCTCAGGCTGTTTTTAAATGGAACATTCTTAGTGTCAACCTCTTTCTCAGGTTCAGATTTATTAGATTTAGGATTCACATTACTGAAGCACATCAATATTAAATAAAGAAACATACAGCCAATGGAGAAAGATTCTTAATATATGTAAGATTGGGGACTGTTGATACAGTGCAATTCTGTTTCCACTTCATTTAGTGTGCAGTGCAGTGTTTAGTTTGCCAGGTCTGTCTGTGCCTGTCCATCTCTATGGCGAGGTTGTGCTCACTTGGTCTGTATATGGTCAGGACTTTATATAGTTTAGGGTTTATCCTGTGGTCAGGTATTCCAGCACGTTTATGTTCTCTGTTTAGTGACAGAAATCATTTCAATTTGCTTTGAACTTATGCTTCTGTCCAATGTGCTTTTTTTTTTCCTTTTTTTTTTT
>NW_015641057.1:1990657-1998269 GCF_001515625.1 Sinocyclocheilus rhinocerous
GCTACAGACTCTGGAACTCCGTCTCTGAGCAGTAACGTGACAGTGAACGTGTTTATTCTGGATCAGAACGACAACGTTCCAGTGATCTTATATCCAGTCAGCGCTAACGGTTCTGCTGAGGGTGTGGAAGAGATTCCCCGTAATGTGAACGCAGGTCATTTGGTGACTAAAGTCAGAGCCTATGACGCAGATATAGGATACAACGGCTGGTTATTATTTTCACTGCAGGAAGTTAGTGACCACAGTCTCTTTGGTTTGGACCGCTATACAGGACAGATAAGGACCCTTCGCTCATTCACAGAAACAGACGAGGCCCAGCATAAACTGCTCATACTGGTCAAAGACAATGGGAACGTTTCACTCTCAGCAACAGCGACTGTGATTGTCAAAGTTGTGGAGCCCAAAGAGGCTTTTGCAGCTTCTGATGTGAAAAACGCAGTAAAAGACGAGGAGGAAAACAACGTGACATTTTATTTGATCATCACTTTGGGCTCGGTTTCTTTGTTTTTTGTCATCAGCATCATCGTGTTGATTGTAATGCAGTGCTCTAAATCGACAGACTATTCGTCCAAGTATTTACAGGATACAAATTACGACGGGACTCTGTGTCACAGCATCCAGTACAGATCTGGAGACAAACGGTACATGTTAGTTGGACCCAGAATGAGTATCGGCTCTACTATAGTCCCTGGCAGTAATGGAAATACTCTAGTGATCCCAGATCGCAGGAGGAGAGGTTCTGGAGAGGTAAGAATAGCAGATTCATTCTAATTACAATCAGCGTGATTGCGTGATACAAAATGGTGTGTTTTTGCTTACTTTACTTACATAGCGCAAAGTTTCGTTAAGTAGTAAACGTCACTTTGACATTTTTGATTTTCTGATCGTATTGTATGTATCCACAGCTTACAGGCAGCTGTTCGCTGCGTTGGTGCTGAAATTCGACGCAAATCCTTCAGAATATGTAAAGTACATAATTTGTATGATAAAATTGTATGCTTAAATTGCTTCTTTTTTTGTTGTTGCATGTTATCAAAAACATTTTAAAACGCACCAATGTTAGTAATCAAAAACACTGAATAGTTGTACACTTAAATATTCTTCTCTTATGTTAAGTTGTTGACATCTTTTCAGTGTTTTTATGACTGACAGTGGTTTATTTCAAAATATTTTCAAGTGCTTTGAAACACTTGGTGTCGGTGTTGCTCCAAGATTTTTTCAGAATATTGAGCCCTGCCCCTGATGATGACGCGAGTAGGGCTTTGTTGTTGTTTTTTAACACACACTGAAAAGGCTTTGTATGCATGAACGTACTGACAGTGCTTAAAAAGACCAATTACGTATTTTCTTATTTTCTCATTATGTACTTGCCATAAACACCCAACTACGACTTCTAATAATCGAGGATATAAACATTTGATCCTAGAGAAACTGTTTGCTAATCACTCGTGATGGAAGCTGGAGGACAAAGACGCAGATGGGAGTACTACTGGATTGCTTCGTGTATTTCTTTTCTTCTTGGCATCGGACAGCAAGTCTCAGCTCAGATAAGATATTCAGTTCCAGAAGAAATAAAAGAAGGAACCGCAGTCGGAAATATCGCAAAGGATTTGGGTCTTGAAGTAAGTAGCTTGGTGGACAGGCAGTTTCGAATCGTTTCTGGATCTAAGGAGGAGCTTTTTCAGATAAATCAGGAAAAAGGCGTTTTGTACGTTCATAAGAAAATCGACAGAGAGTCTGTATGTGCTGGCAGCGGTGTTTGCATGGTCAATTTAAAAACCGTTATTGAAAATCCACTCGAGATCCATTATGTAGAAGTAGAAATATCAGATATAAACGATCATTCCCCTAGTTTTCCTGAAAAAGAGCAGCGTCTCAGAATTTCTGAAAATACGCTCCCTGGTGCTGATTATCAGTTACAGGCTGCCGGAGATCCCGATTCTGGAACAAATTCGGTCCGGTCTTATAAGTTAAGTCCTAATGATCATTTTGAAATTCGAGTTAGAGAGAGTGATGAGGATAAAATGCCATTTTTAGTCCTTAAGAAGGCTGTTGATAGGGAGATTACAACCACATACAAGCTGCTTTTAACAGCAGTTGACGGAGGGAATCCTCCGAGATCTGGCGCTCTTAACATTACAATTACCATTCTAGACATAAATGATAATCGCCCTGTATTTAGTCGAGAGACATATTCTTTGACATTGCACGAGAACTCTGCTATTGGCACTGTGGTTTCTCGAGTAAATGCAACTGATATGGATGAGGGCTCTAATAGCGATATCGAATACAATTTTGCAACGTTAAACAGCAAAGTGCATGAGGTTTTTGAGCTCGATCAGGTCACCGGTGAAATACGTGTAAAGGGGGAAGTGGATTTTGAAGATACAGAAGTTTATAAACTCGATATTCAAGCCTCAGATAAGGGACATCTACCAATGTCTGCAAACTGTAGAGTTGTTATTAAGATTATTGATGTGAATGACAACCTGCCTGAGATTGAGATTACATCACTTTCTAAGAACATCCCTGAAGATTCTAAACCTGGAACGGTAATTTCTCTCATCAGTGTGATTGATAAAGACGCACGGATCAATGGTAAAGTCATTTGTCAGTTAAACAAAAATATTCCCTTTGAGCTAAAGCCTTCTTTCAAAGACAATATGTACTCTTTAGTAACAAAAGATCGGTTAGATAGAGAGACTAACTCACAATATGAAATTACAATAACTGCCTCTGATTTAGGGCAGCCGTCTTTGACTGCATCGACCACTCTAAGCGTTCAGATTTCTGATGTGAATGATAATGCTCCGGAATTTTTTATAAATCCTCTAGATCTCTACTTAATGGAAAACAATGCAGCCGGTTCGTCCATAATTTCTGTAAGCGCCTCTGATCGAGACACAGCTGAAAATGCCGTCATATCCTATCACATAATTAGAGGTGATGGCACACAGAATGATTTGTCATCTTTCTTAAATATAAATTCCGAGACTGGTATTGTTTATTCGCTGAAAAGCTTTGACTTTGAAACATTAAAAACTTCCCACTTCCATGTGCTCGCTACAGACTCTGGAACTCCGTCTCTGAGCAGTAACGTGACAGTGAACGTGTTTATTCTGGATCAGAACGACAACGTTCCAGTGATCTTATATCCAGTCAGCGCTAACGGTTCTGCTGAGGGTGAGTGATCCCAGATCGCAGGAGGAGAGGTTCTGGGGAGGTAAGACTGGCTGATTAATTCTCCTAACAGTCATTGTTTTGCTTTGTTGTGTTCATACGCTATAGTTATGATTCTAAATTGTTTTTTTTTTACACACTTATGATATCATAGCGCAAAACTCTGTTCAGTACTTTATTTGACAACTTTGTCTGATTGTGTTTTAAGTAACCACAGCTTTCAGGGAGCTGTTCACTTCGCAGGTGCTGAAACTAAATGCAGTTAATTAGGAATGTTTTTTTTTTCATTAAGGCCCGAAAATATTTTAAAAAGCATCAATGTCAGTCCTGAAAAATTGCTAAATGTTGTAAACAAATCTGCTTAACGTAGATTTAAATATGTACCTCTTGTAGAGTTTATATTCTTGTAAAGTTAATATTTTATCAGTTTTGTACAACTTACAGTGATGCTTTTTTAAAATGTTTTCAAGTATTTTAAACCACTTGGTGTCGGTGTTGCTCCAAGATTTGTTCAGAATATTGAGTCCTGCCCCTGATGATGACGCGAGTAGGGCTGTATTGTTTTTCACACACACTGGAAAGGCTCGGGATGCATGAACAATATGCTGCACTGACGTTACCTAAAGACTGACTTCATATTTGCTTATTTGCTCATTATATGCTTGCTATAAACATTCGATTACGACCTCTAATAATCGAGAGTATATACATTTCCTAGATAAACCGTTTGCTAATCACTCGTGATGGAAGCTGGAGGACAAAGGCGCAGATGGGAGTACTACTGGATTGCTTCGTGTATTTCTTTTCTTCTTGGCATCGGACAGCAAGTCTCAGCTCAGATAAGATATTCGATTCCAGAAGAAGTGAAAGAAGGAACCGCTGTGGGAAATGTTGCTAAAGGTTTGGGTCTTGAAGTAAGTAGTTTGGTGGACAGGCAGTTTCGAATCGTTTCTGGATCTAAGGAGGAGCTTTTTCAGATAAATCAGGAAAATGGCGTTTTGTACGTTCATAAGAAAATCGACAGAGAGTCTGTGTGTGCTGGCAGCGGTGTTTGCATGGTAAATTTAAAAACTGTTATTGAAAATCCACTCGAGATCCACTATGTAGAAGTGGAAATATCAGATATCAACGACCATTCTCCTAGTTTTCCTGATAAAGAGCAGCGCTTGCGAATTTCTGAAAATACGCTCCCTGGCGCTGCTTATCAGTTACAGGCTGCCGGAGATCCAGATTCTGGAACGAATTCGATCCGGTCCTATAAGTTAAGTCCTAATGATCATTTTGAAATTCGAGTTAGAGAGAGTGATGAGGATAAAATGCCATTTTTAGTACTGAAGAAGGCTGTTGATAGGGAGATTACAACTACATACAAGCTGCTTTTAACAGCAGTTGACGGAGGGAATCCTCCGAGATCTGGCACGCTTAACATTACTATTACTGTTCTAGATATAAACGATAATCACCCTGTGTTTAGTCGAGAGTCATACTCTGTGACATTACAGGAGAATTGTATTACTGGCACTGTGGTTATCCGAGTGAATGCAACTGATATGGATGAGGGCCCGAATAGCGATATCGAATACAGTTTTGCAACATTAAATAGCAAAGTGCATGAGGTTTTTGAGCTCGATCAGGTCACAGGTGAAATACGTGTAAAGGGGAAAGTTGATTTTGAAGATGCAGAAGTTTATAAACTCGATATTCAGGCATCAGATAAGGGACATCCACCAATGTCTGCAAACTGTAGAGTTGTTATTAAAATTATTGATGTGAATGACAACCGGCCTGAGATTGAGATTACATCACTTTCTAAGAACATCCCTGAAGATTCTAAACCTGGAACGGTAATTTCTCTCATCAGTGTGATTGATAAAGACGCAGGGATCAATGGTAAAGTCATTTGTCAGTTAAACAAAAATATTCCCTTTGAACTAAAGCCTTCTTTCAAAGACAATATGTACTCTTTAGTAACAAAAGTTCGGTTAGATAGAGAGACGAATTCACAATATGACATTACAATAACTGCCTCTGATTTAGGACAGCCGTCTTTGACTGCATCGACCACTCTAAGCGTTCAGATTTCTGATGTGAATGATAATGCGCCGGAATTTTTATTAAATCCTCTAAATCTATATTTAATGGAAAATAATGCAGCCGGTTCGTCCATAATTTCAGTAAGCGCCTCTGATCGAGACACAGCTGAAAATGCCGTGATATCCTATCACATAATTAGAGGTGATGGCACACAGAATGATTTGTCATCTTTTTTGAATATAAATTCCGAGACAGGTGTTGTTTATTCGCTGAAAAGCTTTGACTTTGAAACATTAAAAACTTCCCTCTTCCATGTGCTCGCTACAGACTCTGGAACTCCGTCTCTGAGCAGTAACGTGACAGTGAACGTGTTTATTCTGGATCAGAACGACAACGTTCCAGTGATCTTATATCCAGTCAGCGCTAACGGTTCTGCTGAGGGTGTGGAAGAGATTCCCCGTAATGTGAACGCAGGTCATTTGGTGACTAAAGTCAGAGCCTATGACGCAGATATAGGATACAACGGCTGGTTATTATTCTCACTGCAGGAAGTTAGTGACCACAGTCTCTTTGGTTTAGACCGCTATACAGGACAGATAAGGACCCTTCGCTTATTCACAGAAACAGACGAGGCCCAACATAAACTGCTCATACTGGTCAAAGACAATGGGAACATTTCACTCTCAGCAACATCGACTGTGATTGTCAAAGTTGTGGAGCCCAAAGAGGCTTTTGCAGCTTCTGATATTAAAAATGCAGTAAAAGACGAGGAGGAAAACAACGTGACATTTTATTTGATCATCACTTTGGGCTCGGTTTCAGTGCTTTTTGTCATCAGCATCATCGTGTTGATTGTAATGCAGTGCTCTAAATCGACAGACTATTCGTCCAAGTATTTACAGGATACAAATTACGACGGGACTCTGTGTCACAGCATCCAGTACAGATCTGGAGACAAACGGTACATGTTAGTTGGACCCAGAATGAGTATCGGCTCTACTATAGTCCCGGGCAGTAATGGAAATACTCTAGTGATCCCAGATCGCAGGAGGAGAGGTTCTGGAGAGGTAAGAATAATAGATTCATTCTAATTAGGCTACAGCTGCCGTTTTGCTTTAATATTGTTAAACCTAATAGTTGTAATTTATGAAATATGGCATGCCTTAAAGTAGTTATTTTACAGCACAAAATCCTTTTCAGTAGCCTACTTTGTTTGACAGCTTTTATTGTCTGATCGTATTGTAAGAAACGCAGATTGCAGGGAGCTGTTCATTGCGTTGGTGCTGAAATTAACTTATTTTTTTTTCATTAAAAAACACTGTCAGTGGTCGAAAATTACTGAAAGCATGTAAACTTAAGTTCCATAATTTCAAATTTTTGCTTTTTTCAGGTGTGTATTTCATACTGTTTACTTTAGCTTATTTTATGTGCAATCACACATTTTGTCTTCGCAATAGAAGGACTTTGAGTGTATTCATGTCCATGATCCGTTTAAATTGCTTTATTTTCAGTTCATATTTATAGTGAAATTTAATTTTATAATAATATTTTCATTTTTGTAATGGGTTGGACAGGTGATGTAACACTTTACTGTTCACGGTATAGAGTTGCTAAACCATATAGAATTTTTCATAATATTTTAGATATTGGTTGTTTGAAATGAACAGTAGACCGACTGCTCGTGTCAGTATTGCTCTGTGATATGACGGAGAGAATATGCCCTGCCCTAAATGGTGACATGCGCAGTGCTACAATGTGCTGGGCTGCGTTTCTCGATAACGATTGATCTTAGAGCTTAAGATAATTTTCTACGAGTCATTTTACGATTGTTCGTTATTGTTTCACGTGCGTTTCCCAAAAATGCACTTAACACAATCGCACGTAACCATGCTTTAAGTGCTACTTAGGAGTCGCTATTCGTTTGTCAAGTGCTGAAATGTCACCCAATGGAGCAGCGAGACTTCATGAGCGGGGTGACGTAAGCACCAGGAAGTATTAAAGCGCACCCGGCAGAGCGCAAGCCAGCTTCTGCTCTTCAGAAGCGCTATTTAGCGCTATACACGTCCTATTTATTGTTGTCTGTCAGCACAAGCATTCATATCATGTCAAAAAAAGCAAAGTCTAAGTCTATGGCGAGCGAACGGCATTACAAACGTTGTGTTCCTCTCTGCCCACGAAATCTGGCGGCGGGGGATACACACGATCTGTGTGCACGGTCAGCTCTCGAGGGAGCTGATTGTCATGACTGCGAGTTGCTCGCCGTATTTGATGAGAGCGGCCAGGCTCGCGGTCCCGCTGTCGCCGAGGCGCAGCGTAAACTGTTGTCATGGGGAACGCAAGTGGATTTAGCGGAGGGATCCGAGACGGGCTCGTCCTTTTCTCGGTCCTCACCCGCTAG
>NW_015641057.1:1998566-1999437 GCF_001515625.1 Sinocyclocheilus rhinocerous
AAACGGCCAGAGCCATCAGCCGTTCAATGGCAGCAATGGTGGCCACGGAGCGGCATCTGTGGTTGAATCTGTCCGATATGCAAGATAAGGTCAGATTCTTCCTCCTGGATGCCCTGCTCTCGCCCTCTGGCCTTTTTGGTGACGCAGTCAACACTGTCGTCGAAAGGTTTTAGGAGGCGAGGAAGCAAGCGGCGGCATTTCAATGTTTCCTCCCTCATCGCTCCCAGGCCCATGGTGCCCGATCCTCCTCAGTGCCCTCACGGAGATTCACTGATACCCCTGCCATCCTCGGTGCTTCAGGGCTCAGTGAGCTCCAACAAGCAAAATTCCCAGCTGCCGCCCGGCGACGGTACGGCACGGTAGAGCTCATCCCCTCGAGTGAGGGTGCAACAGCAGTCAGGTCGGTCATTCCCTGCCGGTCATCCGCTTCAGGGCACCGAACTGGCTCCTCTAATAACACCAGAGGCCAGCCTCGAGAGGCTGGTTCCCTTAGTAGATTTTTTACTTGAGGAAGGGGGCCATAGAACGTGCTCCGCCTCTCTCTCTCGAGAGCGTCCGGGTTCTACAGCCGTTACTTCATCGTTCCGAAGAAGATGGGGGGGTTGCGTCCAGTCTTAGATCTCCGTCTTCTGAACCGCGCTATCAAACGGCTTCGGTTCAAGATGCTCACTATCAAGCAGATAGTATCTCAAATCCAGTCCGAGGATTGGTTTGTTACGTTAGATCTCAAAGACGCTTATTTCCATGCTTCCATCCTCCCTCAACACTGGAAGTTCCTAAGGTTTGCTTTCGGGGGCGAAGCATACCAAAATCAAATTCTTCCCTTTGGCCTGTCACTCTCACCCCGCACTTTCACAAAGTGTGTGGATGC
>NW_015641057.1:2000204-2003389 GCF_001515625.1 Sinocyclocheilus rhinocerous
TAGTTTGGGTGCTTTTTGTCATCAGCATCATCGTGTTGATTGTAAGCAGTGCTCTAAATCGACAGACTATTCGTCCAAGTATTTACGGGACATAAATTACGACGAGACTCTGTGTCACAGCATCCAGTACAGATCTGGAGACAAACGGTACATGTTAATTGGACCCAGAATGAGTATTGGCTCAACTATAGTCCCTGGCAATAATGGAAATACTCTAGTGATCCCAGATCGCAGGAGGAGAGGTTCTGGAGAGGTAAGAATAGCAGATTCATTCTAATTACAATCAGCGTGATTGCGTGATACAAAATGGTGTGTTTTTGCTTACTTTACTTACATAGCGCAAAGTTTCGTTAAGTAGTAAACGTCACTTCGACTTTGCTATTTTTTATACAATATTGTGTGTTTTTACTTATGACTTCACAGAGCGAAGTCTCGTTTAGTAGCCTACTTTGTTTGATATTTTGATTATCTGATCATAATTGTAAGTAACCACAGTTTACAGGGTGCTGTCCACTGCGTTGGTGCTGAAATTTGATGCAAATCCTACAGAATATGATTGATTGTAAAATGCATAATTTCTGTGATAGAAAAATGCTTAAATTACTTTTTTTTTTTTTTTTTTACTTTTTATGAAAACATTTTAAGAAGCAGTAATGTTTGTCATCAAAAACACTGAATACAGGTACACTTTAATATTTTTCATGTTATGTTGTTAAGTTTACATCTTTTCAGTGTTTTTATGACTGACTTTTGTTTATTTCAAAATATTTTCAAGTGTTTTGAAACCACTTGGTGTCGGTGTTGCTCCAAGATTTGTTCAGAATATTGAGTCCTGCCCCTGATGATGACGCGAGTAGGGCTGTGTTGTTTTTTTCACACACACTGAAAAGGCTCGGGATGCATGGATTTGTACTGACGGTTCTTGAAAAGACCAATTTCAAATTTTCTTATTTTTTCATTATATACTTGCCATCCACACTCGAGTACGGCCTTTAATAATCGAGGATATATACATTTGATCCTAGAGAAACTGTTTGCTAATAGCGCGTGATGGAAGCTGGAGGACAAAGGCGCAGATGGGAGTACTACTGGATTGCTTCGTGTATTTCTTTTCTTCTTGGCATCGGACATCAAGTCTCAGCTCAGATAAGATATTCAGTTCCAGAAGAAGTGAAAGAAGGAACCGCTGTGGGAAATGTTGCTAAAGATTTGGGTCTTGAAGTAAGTAGTTTGGTGGACAGGCAGTTTCGAATCGTTTCTGGATCTAAGGAGGAGCTTTTTCAGATAAATCAGGAAAATGGCGTTTTGTACGTTCATAAGAAAATCGACAGAGAGTCTTTATGTGCTGGCAGCGGTGTTTGCATGGTAAATTTAAAAACCGTTATTGAAAATCCTTTGGAAATGCATTACGTAGAAGTAGAAATATCAGATATAAACGATCATTCTCCTAGTTTTCCTGAAAAAGAGCAGCGCTTGCGAATTTATGAAAATACGCTCCCTGGCGCTGATTATCAGTTACAGGCTGCCAAAGATCCTGATTCTGGAACGAATTCAATCCGGACCTATAAATTAAGTCCTAATGATCATTTTGAAATTCGAGTTAGAGAGAGTGATGAGGACAAAATACCATTTTTAGTACTGAAGAAGGCTGTTGATAGGGAGATTACAACCACATACAAGCTGCTTTTAACAGCAGTTGACGGAGGAAATCCTCCGAGATCTGGCACCCTTAACATTACCATTATCGTTCTAGATATCAATGATAATCGCCCTGTATTGAGTCGAGAGACACATTCTGTGACACTGTCGGAAAACTGTGTTATTGGCACTATTGTTGTTCGAGTAAATGCAACTGATATGGATGAGGGCACAAACAGTGATATTGAATACAGTTTTTCAACGTTAAATAGCAAAGTGCAAGAGGTTTTTGAGCTCGATCAGGTCACAGGTGAAATACGCGTAAAGGGGGAAGTGGATTTTGAAGATACAGAAGTTTATAAACTCGATATTCAAGCCTCAGATAAAGGGCATCCACCAATGTCTGCAAAGTCTAGAATTGTTATTAAAATTATTGATGTGAATGACAACCGGCCAGAGATTGAGATTACATCACTTTCTAAGAACATCCCTGAAGATTCTAAACCTGGAACGGTAATTTCTCTCATCAGTGTGATTGATAAAGACGCAGGGATCAATGGTAAAGTCATTTGTCAGTTAAACAAAAATATTCCCTTTGAGCTAAAGCCTTCTTTCAAAGACAATATGTACTCTTTAGTGACAAAAGATCGTTTAGATAGAGAGACGAATTCACAGTATGACATTACAATAACTGCCTCTGATTTAGGGCAGCCGTCTTTGACTGCATCGACCACTCTAAGCGTTCAGATTTCTGATGTGAATGACAATGCTCCGGATTTTTTAATAAATCCTTTAGATCTCTACTTAATGGAAAACAATGCAGCCGGTTCCTCCATAATTTCAGTAAGCGCCTCTGATAGAGACACAGCCGAAAATGCCGTCATATCGTATCACATAATTAGAGGTGATGGAACTCATAATGTTTTGTCATCTTTCTTAAATATAAATTCCGAGACAGGTATTGTTTATTCGTTAAAGAGCTTTGACTTTGAAACGGCTAAAACGTTCCAGTTCCACGTGCTCGCTACAGACTCTGGAACTCCGTCTCTGAGCAGTAACGTGACAGTGAACGTGTTTATTCTGGATCAGAACGACAACGTTCCAGTGATCTTATATCCAGTCAGCGCTAACGGTTCTGCTGAGGGTGTGGAAGAGATTCCCCGTAATGTGAACGCAGGTCATTTGGTGACTAAAGTCAGAGCCTATGACGCAGATATAGGATACAACGGCTGGTTATTATTTTCACTGCAGGAAGTTAGTGACCACAGTCTCTTTGGTTTGGACCGCTATACAGGACAGATAAGGACCCTTCGCTCATTCACAGAAACAGACGAGGCCCAGCATAAACTGCTCATACTGGTCAAAGACAATGTGAACGTTTCACTCTCAGCAACAGCGACTGTGATTGTCAAAGTTGTGGAACCCAAAGAGGCTTTTGCAGCTTCTGATGTGAAAAACACCGTAAAAGACGAGGAGGAAAACCATGTGACATTTTATTTGATCATCACTTTGGGCTCAGTTTCAGTGCTTTTTGTCATCAGCATCAT
>NW_015641057.1:2003457-2018785 GCF_001515625.1 Sinocyclocheilus rhinocerous
TGGTGTTAAAGAGAAGGACCATATTTTGGGTTAGATTTCCAGGTCTGTACGACACATGAAATGCACGTCATTCAATGTGCTGTTTAGCTGTTGGACAAATCATTCCAATATTCGCGATGGGGGACGGAAGACAACGACGCAAACTGGAGTGTTGGTGGTTTGTTCTGTGCCTCTTTTTTCTATTTTGCGTCGAACAGCAGGTTTCAGCTCAGATAAGATACTCTGTTCCAGAGGAGATCAAAGAGGGAGCCGTTGTAGGAAATATTGCAAAGGATTTGGGTCTTGATGTCAGTACATTGGTGGAAAGGCGATTTCGTATCGTTTCTGGATCTAAGGATGCTCCTTTTCAGGTAAATCTGAACAATGGTATGTTCTATGTTCAAAACAGAATCGACAGAGAAGAGCTTTGTGCCGACAATAATGTCTGCCAAGTGAATCTGAAAATTGCTCTCGAAAATCCCCTCGAAATTCATTATGTTGGCGTTGAGATTACGGATATCAACGATCATGCACCTGTTTTCCCCGAGAAAGAACAGAATTTAAAGATCGCAGAAAATACTTTAACTGGTGCTGATTTTCAGTTGCTCGCAGCTCGCGACCCCGATTCTGGAGCAAATTCCCTTCGTACATACAAACTGAGTCATAACGAACATTTTGAATTGGAAATTAGAGATGGCGGAGAAGACAACAAGATCCCTATTCTTAAACTGCAGAGAGCTCTTGATAGGGAGCGACATAGTAAGCACCACGTAGTGTTAACCGCTCTCGATGGTGGAAATCCACAGAAATCAGGCATTATGAACATTACCATAAATGTAATTGATATTAATGACAACAGACCTGTGTTTAGTAAAGATGTTTACTCAGTTACAATTACTGAAAATCTTCCCGTAGGGAGTCTCATATTACAAGTGAATGCCACAGACGCAGATCTGGGAAAGAATGGTGATATAATATATTCATTTGTGAGCAACTTAAAGAAAAAGGTGTATGATACATTTGAAATAGACAAGAATACAGGTGAAATTCGTGTTATAGGTAATGTTGATCACGAAGACACAGAAGTATACAGAGCTGACGTCACAGCGTCAGACAGCGCAGAGCCTCCCATGACTACAAACTGTAGAGTAGTCATAAAAGTTACAGACGTAAATGATAATAAACCAGAAATAGAGGTCACCTCTCTATCCAATCTAGTACCCGAGGATTCTAAATCAGGAACTGTTATTTCACTGATTAGTGTATCAGATAAAGACTCGGGTGCTAACGGAAAAATAGTCTGCAGTCTTTCTGAGGGTACTCCGTTTGAGCTAAAACCTTCTTTTCAGGAAAATATTTATTCGCTTGTGACGCAAAAGGCTTTAGATCGGGAGTTGGTTGCTCATTATGACATTTTATTAACTGTTACTGATCTAGGGCAGCCTCCTCTGTCCTCAGTAAAGACTTTAAGCATTGAGGTTTCAGATGTGAATGATCATAAACCAGAATTTCCGCAGAATCCTCTCGAGCTTTTCATATTCGAAAATAATCCGCCCGGCGCGTCAGTATTTTCCATTAGCGCACTTGACAAAGACATGAACGACAATGCTGTCATTTCATATCATATAATTAGAGGTGATGGAACAAAAGGCGATTTATCGTCATTCCTGAATGTCAATTCGGAAACTGGAGCTATCCATGCGCTTACAAGTTTTGATTTTGAAACGATGAAAACTGGACAGTTTCAGGTGTTGGCTACAGACTCTGGAACTCCGTCTCTGAGCAGTAACGTGACAGTGAACGTGTTTATTCTGGATCAGAACGACAACGTTCCAGTGATCTTATATCCAGTCAGCGCTAACGGTTCTGCTGAGGGTGTGGAAGAGATTCCCCGTAATGTGAACGCAGGTCATTTGGTGACTAAAGTCAGAGCCTATGACGCAGATATAGGATACAACGGCTGGTTATTATTTTCACTGCAGGAAGTTAGTGACCACAGTCTCTTTGGTTTGGACCGCTATACAGGACAGATAAGGACCCTTCGCTCATTCACAGAAACAGACGAGGCCCAGCATAAACTGCTCATACTGGTCAAAGACAATGGGAACGTTTCACTCTCAGCAACAGCGACTGTGATTGTCAAAGTTGTGGAGCCCAAAGAGGCTTTTGCAGCTTCTGATATTAAAAATGCATTAAAAGACGAGGAGGAAAACAACGTGACATTTTTTTTGATCATCACTTTGGGTTCAGTTTCGGTGCTTTTTGTCATCAGCATCATTGTGTTGATTATAATGCAGTGCTCTAAATCGACTGACTATTCGTCGAAGTATTTACAGGACACAAATTACGACGGGACTCTGTGTCACAGCATCCAGTACAGATCTGGAGACAAACGGTACATGTTAGTTGGACCCAGAATGAGTATCGGCTCTACTATAGTCCCTGGCAGTAATGGAAATACTCTAGTGATCCCAGATCGCAGGAGGAGAGATTCTGGAGAGGTAAGAGGATGTGAATTATATTAAACAACACTTTCTCAGGCTTACTGTCATCAAATTGTGATTTTAATTTTTTCAGGATCGAGTGCACTATGTGGGTTATTTTATGTTCTGACTAATAAGAGCATTATTTATTCATTGGTTGCTTGGGAATTACGTTTTGAACGATGGAATAAATATTCGTTGTCCATGGTGCTGAAATGTTTCACCTTTGTAGAATAACAATCTTTCCTATCATAATTTGTCGGAAAAGTGCTTATCTCTTTCTTTAGTTTTACCATTTGAAATATTGTATAATAGATATGTTGCGATAAGTATATAAGTGTCATTTATTAAATTATTACTTTCAGACGTTCCTGTATGTGTCGGGCAGTCATTTTACGGTCGCCTTAGGTGGCATATATAACAATTCATGTTTACCTGTTTGTACCATGTGGTGTCAGTGTTACATAAGGATATTCAGGAGAGATTGTGCCCTGCCCATTGATAATGTGGTGCGCATGGCTGTTCTGTTCATTTTTACTGCGATGGGAGCTATATATCACGAGAAGCTGGATATGACCATTTTCCTCTGTTATTTAAAAGCGACGATATTACAATGAATACACGCTGTCATGAATGAGTAGTTCACTCTCGCAAATGATCTGAAATTGTATTATTATTATTGTTTTAAAGAAATATTTTAACGATGGAAGCCGCAGGACAAAGGCGCAAATGGGAATGCTGGTGGATTGCTTTGTGTTTCTCTTTGCTGCTGAGGTTTGGGATGCAGGTTTCAACTCAAATACGATATTCTATACCAGAGGAGGTAAATGAGGGATCTATTGTGGGAAATATCGCAAAGGATTTGGGTCTTGATGCGAATACTCTGGTGGACAGGCGTTTCCGTATCGTCTCTGGATCGAAAGATGCTCTTTTTGAGGTAAATCAGAACAACGGTGAATTGTATGCGAGTAAGAAAATTGACAGAGAGGAGTTGTGTGATGGAAATAGCGTGTGCCTGATAAATCTGAAAATCGCCGCTGAAAATCCACTTGAAATACATTATGTTGGAGTAGAAATCGCAGACGTTAATGATCACAGTCCTCGTTTTCCCGAGAAAGAACAGCATTTTGAAATGGCTGAAAACACTATTGAAGGTGCACGTTTCGAGCTCCAAACTGCAAGAGATCCTGACATCGGAAGCCATTCTATTCGGCTTTATAAATTAGCAAAGAGTAATTTTTTTGAGCTAGAAATGAGAGAGGGTGACGAAGAGGAAAATAATCCAATTTTAGTCTTACTTAAACATTTAGACAGAGAGCAAAATTCAGAGCATAGACTCGTGTTGACTGCTGTGGATGGAGGCATCCCCCCAAAGTCAGGTACATTGAATATTACTATTACTGTTCTTGATATCAACGATAACCGCCCTGTATGTAGTAAAGATATATATTCAGTAACGCTTCCAGAAAACACACCTATAGGGACAGTAATAGCACGCGTAAATGCCACTGATTCTGATGAGGGTTTAAATGGGGAGGTTATTTACACTCTGGGAAAAACTAGTAGACGAAAAGTTCATGAAATATTTAGCCTTGATAGCGTAACTGGCGAAATTCAGATTAAAGAGCCAATCGATTTTGAGGAGAGCGAGATACATAGATTGACCGTCCAGGCTACGGATAAGGGTCAGCCGCCGATGACCACTGACTGCAGAGTCATTATAAAGATCACAGACGAAAATGATAATAATCCCGAGATAGACGTCACGTCCCTTTCTAACACAATTTCCGAGAATGCAAAACCTGGAACTGTAATATCTCTGATTAGTGTATCAGATAAAGACTCTAGTGTTAATGGCAAGGTTGTTTGTAGTCTTTCAGACAATGTTCCGTTCGAGTTAAAGCCATCTGTTCAGGAAAACATGTATTCTTTAATTACTAAAGAACGCTTGGACAGGGAATTTATCGCAGATTATAAAATCACAATCAAAGCCAGTGATTTAGGTCAACCGCCTCTCTCTTATTTTAAAACTGTTACTGTGCAGGTGGTTGATGTTAATGATAATAAACCAGAGTTTGTCAAAAATCCCCTCGAGCTGTATTTAGTGGAAAATAACACTCCTGGTGCATCAGTATTCTCTGTGAGCGCGTCAGACAAAGATCTAAATGAAAATGCCGCGATCTCATATCAGATAGCTAGAGGAAATGGAACAGAGAGTGATATGTCTTCATTTCTCAGTATTAACCATGAAAGTGGCGTTATCCATGCGCTTAAAAGTTTTGATTTTGAATCTGTTAAAAAGTTTCAGTTCCAAGTTGTTGCTACAGACTCTGGAACTCCGTCTCTGAGCAGTAACGTGACAGTGAACGTGTTTATTCTGGATCAGAACGACAACGTTCCAGTGATCTTATATCCAATCAGCGCTAACGGTTCTGCTGAGGGTGTGGAAGAGATTCCCCGTAATGTGAACGCAGGTCATTTGGTGACTAAAGTCAGAGCCTATGACGCAGATATAGGATACAACGGCTGGTTATTATTTTCACTGCAGGAAGTTAGTGACCACAGTCTCTTTAGTTTGGACCGCTATACAGGACAGATAAGGACCCTTCGCTCATTCACAGAAACAGACGAGGCCCAGCATAAACTGCTCATACTGGTCAAAGACAATGGGAACGTTTCACTCTCAGCAACAGCGACTGTGATTGTCAAAGTTGTGGAGCCCAAAGAGATACAAATTACGACGGGACTCTGTGTCACAGCATCCAGTACAGATCTGGAGACAAACGGTACATGTTAGTTGGACCCAGAATGAGTATCGGCTCTACTATAGTCCCTGGCAGTAATGGAAATACTCTAGTGATCCCAGATCGCAGGAGGAGAGGTTCTGGAGAGGTAAGAGTATGTGAATTATATTAAACAACACTTTCTCAGGCCTATTGTCATCGAATTGTAATTGTTGATATTCGTTGTCCATGGTGCTGAAATGTTTCACCTTTGCATAGTAGCAATACTTTCGTTTCCTAGTTTGTTTGAAAAATAATTTAATAAATAATGGCCTTTTTCCACTATGTCGAAGCATAGTGATTGCTTGTTGTGCATTGTGTTCTAATGTTACGTCTTGCGTTGATGAGCATTTATTTTTTTACGTGACAGTTTAGATTTACTACTACTCCTTTTATACCATGTGGTGTCAGTGTTACATTAGGATATGAGGATATGAAGTAAAGCTTTGGCCCTGCCTATCTATGTGTGGTGCGCATGGCTGTTCCGTCCAGTTAAACTGTGACAGCAGCGGACAAGTATATCGCGAGAAGCGGAAATATAGGAAATGTTCTAAAATGTTATCGATGTTATTTAATCAAGAATGTTGCATCTGGGAATAGAACATTTCCACTGAACACCATCGTTACTTGTTTTAAGCTGTTTTAAAGGAATTCTTAACGATGGATGAACAAAGGCGCAGATGGGAGAACTGGTGGATGGCTTTGTGTTTCTCTTTTCTTCTCTGCTTCGGACCGCAGGTTTCAGCTCAGATAAGATACACTGTTCCAGAGGAAATGAAAGAGGGATCTGTTGTGGGAAATATTGCTAAGGATCTTGGACTTGACGTGAGTACATTGGTCGAAAGACGATTCCGTATAGTCTCTGGTTCTAAAGACGCGTTTTTCCAGGTAAATCAGAACAATGGCGAATTGTATATTCATAAAAGCATAGACAGAGAGGAGCTTTGTGACGGGAACGGTGCATGCGTAGTAAATCTAAAAACTGCGGTCGAAAATCCTTTAGAAATTCACTACGTTGCAGTAGAAATAATAGACATAAATGACAACCATCCTAGTTTTTCTGAACAGAATCAACATTTTGAGATTGCAGAACACACCCCTATAGGAACGAGCTTCCAGCTGCACGCAGCACGAGACCAGGATGCCTCACCATATTCTGTTCGTTTGTATAAATTGAGTCAGGATGACAATTTCGAGATTGACATCAGAAACAGCGATGAGGATAAAATCCCCTTTTTAGTGTTGAAAAAACCACTCGATCGCGAACATAAGTCAGAGCACCTGCTAATTTTAAAAGCCCTCGATGGTGGAAACCCTCCAAAATCAGGTACACTTAACATCACCGTTACCGTATTGGATATTAATGATAATCGCCCGGTATTCAGTCAAGACACGCATTCTGTCAGTTTACAGGAAAATTCCCCAGTTGGAACGACTGTGATTAAAATAAAGGCAACTGATAGCGACGAGGGCTCAAACAGTGAAATTGAGTATTCGCTTGGTAAAACTTTAAAGCGCAAAGTTTATGACGTATTTCAATTGGATCGCATTACAGGCGAAATAAAGGTGAAAGGCGAGGTAGACTTTGAGGACACAGACGTTTACAAACTGGATGTGCAGGCTTCAGACAAAGGTCAGCCTCCTTTTTCTGCTCAAGGTCGAGTTATTATAAAAATACAAGATATAAACGATAATAAACCTGAAATTGAGCTGACTTCATTATCTAATATTGTTGCTGAAGACTCTAAACCTGGAACAGTAATTGCGCTGATTAGTGTCACAGATAAAGACTCTGGTGTTAATGGTAAAGTTGTATGTAGTCTCTCAGAGAATGTTCCTTTCGAGTTGAAACCATCTTTTCAAGATAATATGTACTCGCTGGTGACAAAGGGGCGTTTGGATCGTGAACTTGTGCCCCATTATGACATCACAATTACAGCAACAGATTTAGGTCAGCCGCCCTTATCATCTATCAAAACCTTAAGCATCAAAGTAGCAGATGTGAATGACAACCAGCCAGAATTTTCTAGTAATTTTCTTGAGCTTTACATATTTGAAAATAATGCTCCTGGAGCCTCCATATTCTCAGTAAGAGCATCTGATAAAGACGTGAATGAAAATGCCTTGATATCGTATCAAATAAACAGAGGTGTAGGGACACAGAACGAGATAACCTCATTCTTGAACATAAATTCAGAAACAGGGGTTATTCATTCCCTTAAAAGCTTTGATTTCGAAGCAATTAAAACGTTTCAGTTTCACGTGATCGCCACAGACTCTGGAAATCCGTCTCTGAGCAGTAACGTGACAGTGAACGTGTTTATTCTGGATCAGAACGACAACGTTCCAGTGATCTTATATCCAGTCAGCGCTAACGGTTCTGCTGAGGGTGTGGAAGAGATTCCCCGTAATGTGAACGCAGGTCATTTGGTGACTAAAGTCAGAGCCTATGACGCAGATATAGGATACAACGGCTGGTTATTATTTTCACTGCAGGAAGTTAGTGACCACAGTCTCTTTAGTTTGGACCGCTATACAGGACAGATAAGGACCCTTCGCTCATTCACAGAAACAGACGAGGCCCAGCATAAACTGCTCATACTGGTCAAAGACAATGGGAACGTTTCACTCTCAGCAACAGCGACTGTGATTGTCAAAGTTGTGGAGCCCAAAGAGGCTTTTGCAGCTTTTGATGTGAAAAACTCAGTAAAAGATGAGGAGGAAAACAACGTGACATTTTATTTGATCATCACTTTGGGCTCAGTTTCAGTGCTTTTTGTCATCAGCATCATCGTGTTGATTGTAATGCAGTGCTCTAAATCGACAGACCATTCGTCGAAGTATTTACAGGATACACATTACGACGGGACTCTGTGTCACAGCATCCAGTACAGATCTGGAGACAAACGGTACATGTTAGTTGGACCCAGAATGAGTATCGGCTCTACTATAGTCCCTGGCAGTAATGGAAATACTCTAGTGATCCCAGATCGCAGGAGGAGAAATTCTGGGGAGGTAAGCAAATTTTAAGAACATAACATAACAGAAATGATGTTGTTAATTTTCAAATTTTTTCCGAATTCTTCCTATTTTCTTTAAAAAATTTTTTTTTTAAATTTTAATTTTTCTCGGCAGTTTGTAAGATCTCTATCATAAGATTCTATCATAAGGAGCGTATTGTTCAACTGGAGTAAAACAGTCACTAAATTGTGTTTCTGAACTCGGAAAAGACGTGGATCGCTGTTTATGGTGCTGATCTTTTATCATTTTGTTTGCTTTATATTATTTTCTGTATTGATGCTGTATTTATGTGTATCTATATGTGGACGCGCAGCGTGATTATCTTATTTGGTGAATTTTGATGTACTGTACAACAGAATGCAATGCACTACAGCTGTGAGATCGCGAGGTGTCAGTGTAATCCTAGAATACGGCTCATGACGTCAAATACTGTTATTCCTCCCCTTTGCATTTATTGCTTGTCCTTCCTACTGGTCGATGGATTTAGCGATGTCTTGCTTTTGCTATTAAGCGGTTCGTTTTTTTTTCTGCATTAAATGTCAACTTTTAGGTGTAAAAGAAATGCTTAATCTAGTCGAGCGAGTGATATAGAGGAACTGTCGTAGAACCAACCTGTATTATCTGCAAAATGGAACAAAGAAAATACGCGCAATGGCCAATGGAGCACACGACATTTACTCTCTTGGCTGCACTGCTTGTGTTTGGTGCGATGGGACGAGAGCAAATTCAGTACTCAATCTCAGAGGAGCAGAAGGACGGAGCTGCTGTGGGAAATATCGCGAAGGATTTGGGCATAGATCATCGAACCTTAAAAGAGCGAGGATTTCGGATCGTCTCGACTTCAGGCGAGTCCATGTTCAGTGTGAATCAGAATGACGGTGTCTTGTATGTGAACGGTAAAATAGACAGAGAAGAGGTATGCGAGAGGAGCACTCCATGTTTAATTAATCTGAAAATCGCTCTAGAAAACCCACTTGAAATCCACTATGTAACTATAGAGATTCTGGACATAAATGACCACGCTCCGAGTTTTCCTGAGAGCGAGATGCATTTAGAGATCGGAGAATCTGCCCTTCCCGGCACCCGATTTCAGCTTGAGGCTGCGCGCGATTCTGATAGTGGGAGTAATTCTGTGCATCATTACAAACTCAGTCATAACGATAATTTCCGCCTTGAAGTCAAAGATCGTGGAGAAGACGGTAAAATTCCCATCTTGATTTTACAAAAACCTTTAGACCGAGAGGTTATTCGAAACATTAAATTGCAGTTAATTGCTGTCGATGGGGGAAAGCCTGCCAAGTCTGGGACAATGGAGATAACTATTAACGTTTTAGATATAAACGATAACGTGCCAGTGTTTACAAAAGATGTTTATTCGGTCATGCTGAATGAAAATGCACCTATTGGTACAACTGTGATACAGGTCAACGCCACAGATTTGGACGAGGGCCCGAATGGTGACATAGTTTATTCATTTGGTAAAAGCGTTAATAGTAAAGCAAGAAAGCTGTTTGATATTAACACCGTCACTGGTGAGATAACCGTAAAGGGGCTATTAGATTATGAGGACAAAGACAGCTATGAGATTGATATACAAGCATCTGACAAGGGACTAATTCCAATGATTACTGATAAGAGCGTGACCATAAAAATAGTTGATGTAAATGATAATGCTCCAGAAATAGAGGTCACATCATTTTCAAACTCCATTCCAGAGGATTCTAAAACTGGTACTACAGTGGCTTTGATTAGTGTTTCTGATTTAGACTCTGGACTCAATGGCAAAGTCACTTGTTCTTTAGAAGATAACATGCCTTTCAAACTAATAGCTTCTTCACAGCATAGCACATATTCATTAGTTACCACCTCACCTTTAGACAGAGAAACAAAGTTTCAGTATTACATCACATTAACTGCAAAAGATTTGGGTCAGCCATCATTATCTTCTCTTAAAACTATAACTGTTCTGATATCAGATGTAAATGATAATAGTCCAGAATTCTCATATTCCCCGTATGCATTTTATGTGATGGAAAATAATGTGCCAGGCAAATTTTTATTTTCTGTTTCTGCTACTGACAAAGACTCTAGTGAAAATGCTATTCTTAGCTATCACATATGGAGAGAAAGTAGTGAGGAAAACAAATATACGTCCTTCATTAATATTAACTCTGGAAATGGGGAGATTTATGCGCTAAAGAGCTTCGACTTTGAAACTGTTAAAACATTCCAGTTCCACGTTCTCGCTACAGACTCTGGAACTCCGTCTCTGAGCAGTAACGTGACAGTGAACGTGTTTATTCTGGATCAGAACGACAACGTTCCAGTGATCTTATATCCAGTCAGCGCGAACGGTTCTGCTGAGGGTGTGGAAGAGATTCCCCGTAATGTGAACGCAGGTCATTTGGTGACTAAAGTCAGAGCCTATGACGCAGATATAGGATACAACGGCTGGTTATTATTTTCACTGCAGGAAGTTAGTGACCACAGTCTCTTTGGTTTGGACCGCTATACAGGACAGATAAGGACCCTTCGCTCATTCACAGAAACAGACGAGGCCCAGCATAAACTGCTCATACTGGTCAAAGACAATGGGAACGTTTCACTCTCAGCAACAGCGACTGTGATTGTCAAAGTTGTGGAGCCCAAAGAGGCTTTTGCAGCTTCTGATGTGAAAAACGCAGTAAAAGACGAGGAGGAAAACAATGTGACATTTTATTTGATCATCACTTTGGGCTCGGTTTCTTTGTTTTTTGTCATCAGCATCATCGTGTTGATTGTAATGCAGTGCTCTAAATCGACAGACTATTCGTCCAAGTATTTACAGGATACAAATTACGACGGGACTCTGTGTCACAGCATCCAGTACAGATCTGGAGACAAACGGTACATGTTAGTTGGACCCAGAATGAGTATCGGCTCTACTATAGTCCCTGGCAGTAATGGAAATACTCTAGTCATCCCAGATCGCAGGAGGAGATGTTCTGGGGAGGTAAGCAAATTACTTGTGCATCTGTGTATTAGTTGTACGAAACAATCTTAAGGCATATGCTGGCTGCTCTCCATGGTACTGAACCTGCTCAGGATGTTTTTCAAATGGAATACTGTTAGTATCTCTATCTTTATAAATTCTGATTGTATTTGTTATTTAGACTTGGGATTTACATTACCAAAGCACAGGTATATTAAATATATAAAAAAATATATTAACATAGAGCCATTGAAGGAGGAAAGGGAACAAAAATGAAGTACTAATAAAATAGGAATAGAGCATTTTGTCATTGGTTTATTTAATATATGTATAATTGGGGCATGTTAATAAAGTGTGATTCTGTTTCCATTTCATTTAATGTGCACTAAGTGCAGTCTTTTGTTTGCTAGGTCTGTCTGTGCCTGTTCATCTCTATAGCAAGGTTTTGTTACTTGGTCTGCATATGGTCAGGACTTTTTTTTACTTTAGGATTGATCCTGTGTTTAACTGTTGGTTTGTGAATACACCCAAATGGCATGTCCATAGAGTGTAATGGTTGTTGTAATTGACTGAATTGTTTTAGTCAGATTCTGTTTGAAATTAACATATTAACATATTTACATATTAAATGTAAATTAATATTATTTTTTAGCAGTAAACACCTCTTCATTCACAGCCTTGTTTAGATTTCATGTGTTGCTGATGTTTATTCCAAGGTGTGTGTATTTCTGAGCTTGTTCTAAAGGCCTTGTCTGGCTTAAAGTTGTGAGGCTGGTCTTGGCAGCTGAGTTTTTGTCCCGAATCTCTCTTTCTTTCTCTTTCCCTTTCACTCACTCACTTGTTTTAATAAAACAGTACGTTCGGTCTAATGGGAGAACATTGAATATTTAAAACATAGCTTAAATCACAGTTTTTGTGGGTGGTTTTTAAGTCCACTGATGAAACTACATGCATTTGACACCAGTGAAATGTTTTTTGGAAGCTGCAATGTAACTAACGCTTTAGATCGCGAGATGTCAGTGTAAACCTAGAGAAAGACTCATGACGTCAATCGGTTGCTCATGAGTTTTTTTGTTCCGCCTTCTCAGTTTATTCGTGTGTTTTCTCATTTTCAGCACCGCAGCTGTTAGATTTGTCAGGATTGAGTACAGCGTCCTTGCCTTGTCTGACTGGGTTTCAGCGTAAATGTGAGCAACGATGGAACTATACAACAAATATTTGTAGATTGATCATGAAATTCCGGTGGAACGGGGTTTTGTAATCTCAGAAAAATGGAACAAAGAAGACGCTCTCATCAGCTGGAGCTGAATGCGAAACTCGCTTTCATTGTTGTATCGCTGTTGTTTGGGAGAGCAGTTTGGGCACAAATACGGTACTCGATCTCGGAGGAGCAGAAGAACGGAGCTGCTGTGGGAAATATCGCGAAGGATTTAGGTATTGATCACAGAACACTAAAGGAAAGAGGATTTCGCATCGTCTCGACCTCAGGCGAGTCAATGTTCAGTGTGAATCAGAATGACGGTGTCTTGTATGTTAACGGTAAAATAGATAGAGAGGAGGTGTGCGAGAGAAGCACACCGTGTTTAATCAATCTGAAAATTGCTTTAGAAAACCCACTAGAAATCCACTATGTCACTATAGAGATATTAGATGTAAACGATCACAGTCCGCTGTTTTCCGAGAATGAATGACGGCTGGAAATTTGGGAATCTGCCCTGCCAGGCGCGCGATATCCGCTACAGGCAGCGCATGATCCTGATAGTGGAAGCAATTCGGTTCAGACATACAAACTCGGCCACAACGACCATTTCCGTCTTGAGATTAAAGACCGAGAAGAAGATGGTAAAATTCCTATTCTCATTTTACACAAGCCGCTTGACAGGGAAGTGACGAAAAACTTAAAATTAGAATTGACTGCTTTAGATGGAGGGAGACCTCCTAAGTCTGGCTTAATAGAAATATTTATTGATGTGCTGGATATTAACGATAATGTACCTGTTTTTACGAAGGACGCGTACACGGTGACATTAAATGAAAACGCACCTGTGGGCACAACAGTTGTAAAGGTCAATGCCACTGATTTGGACGAGGGTAAAAATGGAGAGGTAGTTTATGCATTGGGAAATAATGTCAAGAATAATTTACGCAGACTTTTTGAAGTTAATGAAATCACTGGGGAAATTATTTTGAGAGATCGTTTGAATTTTGAGGTCAAGGATAAATATGAGATTGACATTCAGGCGTCTGACAAAGGAACGGTTCCTCTTGCGACGGATAAAAGTGTAATCATAAAAATAGTCGATGTAAATGATAATGCGCCGGAAATAGAAGTCACATCATTTTCAAGCGCCATTCCAGAGGATTCTAGACCTGGTACTACAGTGGCTTTGATAAGCGTCACCGATTTAGACTCCGGGCTCAATGGGAAAATCTCCTGTTCACTCTCCGAAGATATACCTTTTAAACTAATGCCGTCATCACAAGTTAATATTTATTCTTTAGTTACTTCTGGATTACTTGACAGAGAAACGAAATTTCAGTATCACATTACATTAAGTGCAAAAGATTTGGGACAGCCATCATTGTCTTCAGTTAAAACTATAACTGTTCTGATATCAGATGTAAATGACAATACTCCGGAATTCTCATTTTCCCCGTATGCGTTTTATGTGATGGAAAATAATGTCCCAGGCAAATTTTTATTTTCTGTGTCTGCTACTGACAAAGACGCAAATGAAAATGCTATAGTTAGCTATCAAATATGGAGAGAAAGTAGCGAAGAAAAATATACGTCTTTCATTAATATTAACTCTGAAAATGGGGCGATTTATGCGCTAAAGAGCTTTGACTTTGAAACTGTTAAAAAATTCAAGTTCCAAGTTGTTGCTACAGACTCTGGAGCTCCGTCTCTGAGCAGTAACGTGACAGTGAACGTGTTTATTCTGGATCAGAACGACAACGTTCCAGTGATCTTATATCCAGTCAGCGCTAACGGTTCTGCTGAGGGTGTGGAAGAGATTCCCCGTAATGTGAACGCAGGTCATTTGGTGACTAAAGTCAGAGCCTATGACGCAGATATAGGATACAACGGCTGGTTATTATTTTCACTGCAGGAAGTTAGTGACCACAGTCTCTTTAGTTTGGACCGCTATACAGGACAGATAAGGACCCTTCGCTCATTCACAGAAACAGACGAGGCCCAGCATAAACTGCTCATACTGGTCAAAGACAATGGGAACGTTTCACTCTTCCTGGCAGTAATGGAAATACTCTAGTGATCCCAGATCGCAGGAGGAGAGATTCTGGAGAGGTAAGCAATTGCCTTATGCATCTGTGTATTAGTTGTAGGAAACAATATTAAGACAGCAGTTGGCTGCTCTCCGTGGTACTGAACCTGCTCAGTTAAGTACTGTTATTCAAATGGAACACCGTTAGTATCTCTGCCTTTCTTAGATTCGGATTTATTTATGATTTAGATTTAGGATTTTACATTACCAAAGCACAGGAATATTAACTCGGTGTGTAACTACTATTTAGGTGGTCATGTAATTTAATGGCTGATTTATTTTAATTATTTGTGTGTCCCCTTCTTATTCTGCTCTAGAAGGGATTATTTGGAATTTTACACTGCAATAGGAGTAGATTTTTTGCTGAACTCTGCTTGCAGTCTCTAATGGTGTTTGTCCTTTTAATAAACAGTTGTTCTGTGAACGGACCCCAGATCGCGCATCCATAGAGTCAGAGGTGGACAGTAACTAAGTACATTTACTTAAGTATTGTACTTAAGTACACTTTTTGAGTATCGGTACTTTACTTGAGTATTATTTTTTCTGGGAATTTATGACTTTAACTTCACTACATTTGAAAGACAAATATTGTACTTTTCACTCCACTACATTTCTATCAAAGTCCTCGAAGTAGAAAGTCGTAAGCAGCTTTGCAAGTCAGTGGGTGATTTCTTTCTTCTCTAAAATGTGACTGTAACGTTGTTTGTAGTCACGGGAAGAAGGAGGCGGGAACCGGCGAACATTCAAAGAAACTTTAATGATAAAATAAACACAAAATAGCGCGACAGCCCCTCGCGGACGACT
>NW_015641057.1:2019333-2033624 GCF_001515625.1 Sinocyclocheilus rhinocerous
ACTGCAAGCTAGTCAGTGTATTCAGTAGGTGTAATGTATTGTAAGTTGCTTCAGAAGTATTGCAAGTATTACGTACAACAATAAAACAGTGCATTGACATAAAAAAGGAAATTTACTTTTGGTACTTAAGTACTTTTAAAAGCAAGTACTTCTGTACTTTTACTTAAGTAAAAATCTATCTTTACAACTTTTACTTGTAATGGAGTAATATTTGACCAGCGGTATCTGTACTTTCACTCAAGTAATGGAGTTGAGTACTTTGTCCGCCTCTGCATAGAGTGTGATGGTTTTTGTAACTGACTGGATTATTTTCAGCCAGATTCTGGTTGAAATGTAAATTAATATTCTTCTCAACAATACAATACTCTTTATGCCTTGTCCCCCAGATTGTTTGCAGTTTTGAAGTTTCCTGTGCTGCTGATGTTTATTCTAAGGTTTGTGTAGTTCTAAGTGTGTTTTAAGGGCATACTGTCTAATTTAAAGTTATGCGGTTGGTCTTGGAAGCTGGGTCTTTTTCAGAATTGCTCTTCCTCTCTCTTTTCCTTTCACTCACTCGTTTTCATAAAACAATATGTTCGATCGAATGTAATACTATTGGGTACTTCAGCACAGCTTAAATCATGGTTTATATGGATTTTTTTAGGATAAAACTACATGCATTTGACACCAGTTAAATGTTTTTGGACGCTGCAATGTAACTAACGCTTTAGATCGAGAGATGTCAGTGTAACCTAGAGAAAGACTCGTGACGTCAAACGGTTAAGTTTTTTTTTTTTCTTGTTCTGCCTTCTCAGTTTATTCGTGTGCTTTCTCATTTTCAGCACCGGTGCTGTTAGATTTGTCAGGATTGAGTACAGCGTCTTTTTATTGTCTGACTGGCTTTCAGCGTAAATGTGAGCAACGATGGAACTATACAACAAATATTTGTAGATTGATCGTGAAATTCCGTTGGAACGGGTTTTTGTAAAATCAGAAAAAAATGGAACAAAGAAGACGCTCTCATCAGCTGGAGCTGAATGCGAAACTCGCTTTCATTGTTGTATCGCTGTTGTTTGGGAGAGCAGTTTGGGCACAAATACGGTACTCGATCTCGGAGGAGCAGAAGAACGGAGCTGCTGTGGGAAATATCGCGAAGGATTTAGGTATTGATCACAGAACACTAAAGGAAAGAGGATTTCGCATCGTCTCGACCTCAGGCGAGTCAATGTTCAGTGTGAATCAGAATGACGGTGTTTTGTATGTTAACGGTAAAATAGATAGAGAGGAGGTGTGCGAGAGAAGCGCACCGTGTTTAATCAATCTGAAAATTGCTTTAGAAAACCCACTAGAAATTCACTATGTCACTATAGAGATATTAGATGTAAACGATCACAGTCCGCTGTTTTCCGAGAATGAAAAGCGGCTGGAAATTTGGGAATCTGCCCTGCCAGGCGCGCGATATCCGCTACAGGCAGCGCATGATCCTGATAGTGGAAGCAATTCGGTTCAGACATACAAACTCGGCCACAACGACCATTTCCGTCTTGAGATTAAAGACCGAGAAGAAGATGGTAAAATTCCTATTCTCATTTTACACAAGCCGCTTGACAGGGAAGTGACGAAAAACTTAAAATTAGAATTGACTGCTTTAGATGGAGGGAGACCTCCTAAGTCTGGCTTAATAGAAATATTTATTGATGTGCTGGATATAAACGATAATGTGCCTATATTCACGAAAGAAACTTACACTGTTGTATTGAGTGAAAACGCACCTGTGGGCACAACAATTGCACAGGTTAATGCCACTGATTTGGACGAGGGTCAAAATGGACAAGTAGTTTATGCATTGGGAAATAATGTTGATGATAACTTACATGAACTTTTTCAAGTTAATTCAGTCACTGGAGAAATTATTGTGACTGGTCTTTTAGATTTCGAGGTAAAAGATATATATGAAATTGACATTCAGGCATCTGACAAAGGAACTGTTCCTCTTGCGACGGATAAAAGTGTAATCATAAAAATAGTCGATGTAAATGATAATGCACCGGAAATGGAGGTGACATCATTTTCAAGCGCCATTTCAGAGGATTCTAGACCTGGTACTACAGTGGCTTTGATAAGCGTCACCGATTTGGACTCCGGGCTCAATGGAAAAATCTCATGTTCACTCTCCGAAGATATACCTTTTAAACTAATGCCGTCATCACACGATAATATTTATTCTTTAGTTACTTCTGGATTACTTGACAGAGAATCGAAATTTCAGTATGACATAAGATTAGTTGCAAATGATGCAGGAGAACCATCATTGTCTTCTGTTAAATCTATATCTGTTCTGATATCAGATGTAAATGACAATTGTCCGGAATTCTCATTTTCCCCGTATTCGTATTATGTGATGGAAAATAATGTCCCAGGCAAAATATTATTTTCTGTGTCTGCTACTGACAAAGACTCAAACGAAAATGCTATAATCGGCTATCATATATGGAGAGAAAATAACGAGGAAAACAAATATACATCTTTCCTTAATATTAACTCTGAAAACGGGGAGATTTATGCGCTAAAGAGCTTTGACTTTGAAACTGTTAAAATGTTCCAGTTCCAAGTTGTGGCCAAAGACTCTGGAACACCTACTCTGAGCAGTAACGTGACAGTAAACGTGTTTATTCTGGATCAGAACGACAACGTTCCAGTGATCTTATATCCAGTCAGCGCTAACGGTTCTGCTGAGGGTGTGGAAGAGATTCCCCGTAATGTGAACGCAGGTCATTTGGTGACTAAAGTCAGAGCCTATGACGCAGATATAGGATACAACGGCTGGTTATTATTTTCACTGCAGGAAGTTAGTGACCACAGTCTCTTTGGTTTGGACCGCTATACAGGACAGATAAGGACCCTTCGCTCATTCACAGAAACAGACGAGGCCCAGCATAAACTGCTCATACTGGTCAAAGACAATGGGAACGTTTCACTCTCAGCAACAGCGACTGTGATTGTCAAAGTTGTGGAGCCCAAAGAGGCTTTTGCAGCTTCTGATGTGAAAAACGCAGTAAAAGACGAGGAGGAAAACAACGTGACATTTTATTTGATCATTACTTTGGGCTCGGTTTCAGTGCTTTTTTTCATCAGCATCCTCGTGTTGATTGTAATGCAGTGCTCTAAATCGACAGACTATTCTTCCAAGTACTTACAGGATACAAATTACGACGGGACTCTGTGTCACAGCATCCAGTACAGATCTGGAGACAAACGGTACATGTTAGTTGGACCCAGAATGAGTATGATATAAACGATAATGTGCCTATATTCACGAAAGAAACTTACACTGTTGTATTGAGTGAAAACGCACCTGTGGGCACAACAATTGCACAGGTTAATGCCACTGATTTGGACGAGGGTCAAAATGGACAAGTAGTTTATGCATTGGGAAATAATGTTGATGATAACTTACATGAACTTTTTCAAGTTAATTCAGTCACTGGAGAAATTATTGTGACTGGTCTTTTAGATTTCGAGGTAAAAGATATATATGAAATTGACATTCAGGCATCTGACAAAGGAACTGTTCCTCTTGCGACGGATAAAAGTGTAATCATAAAAATAGTCGATGTAAATGATAATGCACCGGAAATGGAGGTGACATCATTTTCAAGCGCCATTTCAGAGGATTCTAGACCTGGTACTACAGTGGCTTTGATAAGCGTCACCGATTTGGACTCCGGGCGCAATGGAAAAATCTCATGTTCAGTATCCGATAAAATACCTTTTAAACTAATGCCGTCATCACACGATAATATTTATTCGTTAGTTACTTCTGGATTACTTGACAGAGAATCGAAATTTCAGTATGACATAAGATTAGTTGCAAATGATGCAGGAGAACCATCATTGTCTTCTGTTAAATCTATATCTGTTCTGATATCAGATGTAAATGACAATTGTCCGGAATTCTCATTTTCCCCGTATTCGTATTATGTGATGGAAAAAATTACGACGGGACTCTGTGTCACAGCATCCAGTACAGATCTGGAGACAAACGGTACATGTTAGTTGGACCCAGAATGAGTATCGGCTCTACTATAGTCCCGGGCAGTAATGGCAATACTCTAGTGATCCCCGATCGCAGGAGGAGAGATTCTGGAGAGGTAAGAAAAGGACTAGCGTTGTGCTATATTGCATTCATGGACTGCATTGTTCTTGTATTATTTTTTAATACTTTTTAGTGCTTTTATTTTAATTTTATAGCTACACATATGTGTGAATTACATATTATCTTGGAATTTTTCCTGTGCCCCAATGACTGAATGAACTGTAAAAGTAACCGTGAGAGAGTCGCTGTCCTTGGTGCTGAATACATGATGCAGCTTTCTGTTCTGCAGAGTTGCCTCATTCTTTCTATTTCTGTGCATATTTTAGGTGTATTAGACAAGCTCCAAGAACTTAAAAATGGTTAATTTGTTTCATTATGAATTTGTAGCTTTTAATGAATAGCAATACAATGAAAGAGCGCCAGGTGTCAGTGCAAACCTGAAGTGAAACTCAAAACCTTAAGAGTACCTCCCTGTTTTTTCGTCATCATTTAGATTTGTATATGATCTTTTTCATCAACGGCGTGGCTTGCTCGGTGGTTTTGTCCTTTGCTTTTCTTCGTAATATCTTTCGAGGATTAAGAAATCTTTCATGTGGTCATTGGACTAATATTTGGACAGTCGTTGTGAAATTGCTGTGGAACCAATACGTTGCAAAAATGGGACAAAGAAGACTTGAGCAGTGGCCTGAGCGGCAGGTGAAAATCGTCTTCATGGTTGTATCGCTTGTTTTCGGCAGAACGGTTTGGGCACAAATACGCTACTCGATTTCTGAAGAGCAAGCGGACGGAGCTGCTGTGGGAAATGTTGCAAAGGATTTGGGCATTGATTACAGAAACTTAAAGGAGCGAGGATTTCGTATCGTCTCGACTTCAGGGGAGTCAATGTTCAGTGTAAATCAGAATGATGGTGTCTTGTATGTGAACGGTAAATTAGATAGAGAGGAGGTGTGCGAAAGAAGCACCCCGTGTTTAATAAATCTAAAAATCGCATTAGAAAATCCTCTCGAGATTCATTACGTGACTGTTGATGTAATAGACACGAATGACCACGCTCCGAGATTCCAAGAGCAGGAAAAGCATTTAGAAATAGGCGAATCGGTGATTCCCGGTGCGCGGTTTCAGCTTCAGGCAGCGCGCGATCCAGACAGTGGCAGTAATTCAGTTCAGACTTATAAACTGAGCCACACCGATCATTTCCGTATTGAAATTAAAGATCGCGATGAAGACGGCAAAGTTCCAGTGCTGATTTTACAAAAGCCGCTCGATCGAGAGGTTACAAAAAGGATGAAATTGCAGCTAACTGCTTTAGATGGAGGCAGACCTCCAAAGTCTGGAACTATGGAAATAACAATAGATGTGTTAGATATAAACGATAATGCACCTGTTTTCACCAAGGAAGCTTACATTGTAATGCTAAATGAAAACACACCCGTTGGCACAACTATTTTTAGGGTGAACGCAACTGATTTGGATGAAGGTCAGAACAGCGAAATAGTTTATTCATTAGGGCATGACGTCAATGATAAACTGCGTAAACTTTTTAATATTAATCCAATCACAGGAGAAATCGTTGTGACCGGTCTTTTGGATTTTGAAGTTAAAGATAAATATGAGATTGATATTCAAGCATCTGACAAAGGAATCGTTCCTCTAACAACAGATAAAAGTTTAACTATAAAACTTGCTGATGTAAATGACAATCCCCCTCAGATAGAAGTGACATCATTCTCAAGTGCTATTCCTGAGGACTCCAAACCCGGCACAACGGTAGCTTTAATAAGTGTCTCTGATTTAGATTCTGAAATTAATGGGAGAGTCACATGTTCATTACCTGAGGACATACCTTTCAAATTAATGCCGTCATCACAAGAAAATACATACACATTAGTGACAATATCATCTCTTGACAGAGAGACAATTTCTCGCTATGACATAACATTAGAAGCCAAAGATGCTGGTCAGCCACCACAGTCTTCTGTTAAATCTATAACTGTACATGTATCAGATGTTAATGACAATGTTCCAGAGTTTTCTTTTTCTCCTTATTCATTTTATGTGATGGAGAATAATGCTCCAGGCAAATCTTTATTTTCTGTGTCTGCCTCTGACAAAGACACAAGTGAAAACAGTGTAGTCAGTTATCAAATATGGAGAGATGGTGTAGAAAACAAATATGCATCTTTCATTAATATTAACTCTGAAAATGGGGAGATTTATGCGCTAAAGAGCTTTGATTTTGAAACTGTTAAAACATTCCAGTTCAAAATTGTTGCTACAGACTCTGGAACTCCGTCTCTGAGCAGTAACGTGACAGTGAACGTGTTTATTCTGGATCAGAACGACAACGTTCCAGTGATCTTATATCCAGTCAGCGCTAACGGTTCTGCTGAGGGTGTGGAAGAGATTCCCCGTAATGTGAACGCAGGTCATTTGGTGACTAAAGTCAGAGCCTATGACGCAGATATAGGATACAACGGCTGGTTATTATTTTCACTGCAGGAAGTTAGTGACCACAGTCTCTTTGGTTTGGACCGCTATACAGGACAGATAAGGACCCTTCGCTCATTCACAGAAACAGACGAGGCCCAGCATAAACTGCTCATACTGGTCAAAGACAATGGGAACGTTTCACTCTCAGCAACAGCGACTGTGATTGTCAAAGTTGTGGAGCCCAAAGAGGCTTTTGCAGCTTCTGATGTTAAAAACGCAGTAAACGACGAGGAGGAAAACAACGTGACATTTTATTTGATCTTCACTTTGGGCTCGGTTTCAGTGCTTTTTGTCATCAGCATCATCGTGTTGATTGTAATGCAGTGCTCTACATCGACAGACTATTCATCCAAGTATTTACAGGACACAAATTACGACGGGACTCTGTGTCACAGCATCCAGTACAGATCTGGAGACAAACGGTACATGTTAGTTGGACCCAGAATGAGTATTGGTTCTACTATAGTCCCAGGCAGTAATAGGAACACTCTAGTGATACCAGATCGCAGGAGGAGAGGTTCTGAGGAGGTAAGGAACTTTAAGGGCTGATATATTTGTATTTTTATGTTTATTTTTATGCCATTACCATTTAGATATAGATTGTGGTGAAAGAGTTGCATCAACCTCTTATACATGCATTACTTGAGCTGGACAGTGGATTTCTGGGTCCCAACATACTTTGCATGGGATTGGATCAGAATAGTATATGTTGAAATGTTTCTAAGTGAAGGATGTACTCACTAGTGTTTAATTTTCAGATTTAGAAGAGTTCATGTTGTTGCCATTTTTGTGGTTACTATTGTGCTGAAGCATGGATCTTGTACTTAGATTGTGGGCCTCTATGAAGACCATGGTGTTGCTTTACTAAATATGCAGTAGCTGTGCAAATGCCAGTGCAGTGTGTCTTTTCTTGTTTACTCTTCTCATACATTACAGTTAGTTTAAAATATTTATTAAAAATATATAAACATTTTTTTTAACTGAAGATTAATTAGATATTTTGAGGTGAAATTCAAAGAATAAGTGAAGTTAAACTGATGTCTTTTCATTGAATTAATAAGATTTTTATTTCATGGTACATCCTATCCTATTTATTTAGATGATGATGATGATGATGATGATGATGATTAGTACTAGTAGTAGTATGGTGGTCTATGCTTTTTTTCTTACATATGTTTAAGTAAACTAAGACTTACATTTTATAAGTAATAATTGTTATACAATCCTTGTACTATAGTTTTTAGTAAAAGAAGAGTGTCATAGAGTATTCCATACTCTGAGAATTATTGGCCTTCCACATCATGTTTTGTCAACTCCATGTATATGATATACTATGATAGCTTTATAATGTGAATTAAAGTTAGAATGTTTGTTAATAAGCTTCAAGTTCACATAAATATTGAGTGACAAATGATCCAGCTACTACCTGTTTGTTATAAAATGAATTACTTTCATAAAATGATTACTTTTCATTTCCAGTGAATTATGAACTAGCATACTCTCTAATGCCATTGATTATTTGTTTAAAATTTCAACGTTTATGATTTTAACTAGGCTACATAAAGTGGACTGTTTTGGTTGGCATGAGATATAAAACTACAATACTACTGCAGTGGCTTGTAAACAATTAAAATCACTTCTGTGCGCCATTTGGACATAAATCTCTTGTCTTAAATATGACTTATTTAAATGTTCATGTTATTCCACTTTGTTCTTTTTTAGAATGTTTATCATTTTGTCAGATAAACCTGTTATTCGACTTAGCCTGTCTATTGTTTTAATTTCTCAGTTGCGTTCGTTTGCAGTGAAAAGTAAATTCGCATGGTGTCAGTGCACACCAAAAATACGGACCTGACGTGGCATCGTGTGTTGGCAGTTTCATTCGCTCTCTCCATCAGTTCGTTAAGAACGCCGAGGACATTGCCTTCACATTCGCCAAGAGCTACCTGCTTCGTACGTAAGGATTTTCTAACATAAACCATGATTTTTATGGTCAGCGCTTAACTTTGTTATAGGTCAACATTTTAGAGTGGAACATCTTTAAACGCCGTTTTAATTTCCTGCAAAATGCAACAAATTTTGTCGTCATGGCGCCGCAGACTTTTATTCATGGCACTGGGAATACTGCTTTGGAGAGAGGTATGCGCACAAATACGATATTCTCTTTCTGAGGAGCAAAAAGAAGGATCTGTGGTCGGGAACCTTGCGAAGGATTTAGGTCTCGATACCAGAACGTTAAAGGAGAGAGGATTTCGGATCGTTTCAACCTCAGGCGACTCGCTGTTCACGGTAAATCAGAAAGACGGGATTTTAAGTGTAAATGGGAAAATAGATCGCGAGGAGGTGTGCGAGAGAAGCGGCTCGTGTGTCATCAATCTAAAAATCGCACTAGAAAACCCTTTAGAGATCCACTATGTGTCGATCGAAATTGTGGACGTCAATGATCATGCCCCGACATTCCCGGAAAAAGAAAAGCGGTTGGAAATATCGGAATCAGCCCTACCTGGAGCTCGGTTTCAGTTACAGGCGGCGCGGGATCCCGATGGCAGAATGAACTCTGTTCAACAATATAAACTCAGTCATAATGATAATTTCCGCATAGAGGTTAAAGATCGCGGAGAAGATCGCAAAATGCCCTTTTTAATTCTTCAAAAGCCTTTAGATAGAGAAACAAGCCGTAGACACAAGCTAGTCCTCACTGCGCTTGATGGAGGGCGACCCCCAAAGTCTGGGACAATGGATATAATAGTTGACGTTTTAGATGTTAATGACAATATGCCAGTTTTCACACAAGAAGTTTACTCTGTAACGCTTCACGAAAATGTCCCTGTGGGCACAACTGTTATACAGGTTAATGCTACTGACATGGATGATGGTCCAAATGGAGAAGTTTTTTATTCGTTTGGAAAGGATATAGACAGTAGGCTAATACATCTTTTTGATTTAAACTCCAGGACTGGAGAAATTACTATAATCGGTCAAATAGATTTTGAAGAGATGAATAACTTTGAAATAGATATCCAAGCATCAGACAAAGGAAGTGCTCCTCTCACATCAGATAAGAGTATAACCATAAAAATAATTGATGTAAATGACAATGGGCCCGAGATAGAAGTCACATCATTTTCAAGTGCAGTGCCTGAAGACTCTAAAATTGGAACTACAGTGGCTTTAATCAGCGTCAGTGATTTGGACTCTGGTGTAAATGGAAAAGTGTTGTGCTACATAACTGAAGAAGCACCTTTCAGGCTAACAGCATCATCCCAAGATAACATTTACGCACTGGTTACAGCCTCATCTCTTGATAGAGAAACTGTGCCTCGCTATGACATCACGTTAGTAGCCAAAGATGCTGGGCAGCCACATTTGTCTTCATTTAAAACTATAACTGTGCAGATATCGGATGTAAATGACAATAGTCCAGCATTTTCACTTTCACCCTATGCTTTTTATGTGATGGAAAACAATATTCCAGGAAAATCTTTGTTTTCTGTGTCTGCTTCTGATCGTGACTTAGATGAAAATGCTGTTGTACACTATAACATTTGGAGAGACCCTGGAGATGAAAACAAGTATGCATCTTTCATTAATATTAACTCTGAAAATGGAGAGATTTATGCACTAAAGAGCTTTGACTTTGAAAAAATGATAATCCCCCTCAGATAGAAGTGACATCATTCTCCAGTGCCATTCCTGAAGACTCCAAACCTGGCACAACCGTGGCTTTAATAAGCGTCTCTGATTTAGATTCTGAAAAAAATGGGAGAGTCACCTGTTCATTCCCTGAGGACATACCTTTCAAACTAATGCCGTCATCACAAGAAAATACGTACTCGTTAGTGACAACTTCATCTCTTGACAGAGAGACAATTTCTCGCTATGACATCACATTAGAAGCCAAAGACGCTGGGCAGCCACCACTGTCTTCTGTTAAATCTATAACTGTCCAGGTATCAGATGTTAATGACAATAGTCCAGAGTTCTCTTTCTCCCCTTATGCATTTTATGTGATGGAGAATAATGCTCCAGGCAAATATTTATTTTCTGTGTCTGCCTCTGACAAAGACACAGGTGAAAACAGTGTAGTCAGTTATCAAATATGGAGAGATGGTGTAGAAAACAAATATACATCTTTCATTAATATTAACTCTGAAAATGGTGAGATTTATGCACTTAAGAGCTTTGATTTTGAAACTGTTAAAATGTTCCAGTTCCACGTTGTTGCTACAGACTCTGGAACTCCGTCTCTGAGCAGTAACGTGACAGTGAACGTGTTTATTCTGGATCAGAACGACAACGTTCCAGTGATCTTATATCCAGTCAGCGCTAACGGTTCTGCTGAGGGTGTGGAAGAGATTCCCCGTAATGTGAACGCAGGTCATTTGGTGACTAAAGTCAGAGCCTATGACGCAGATATAGGATACAACGGCTGGTTATTATTTTCACTGCAGGAAGTTAGTGACCACAGTCTCTTTGGTTTGGACCGCTATACAGGACAGATAAGGACCCTTCGCTCATTCACAGAAACAGACGAGGCCCAGCATAAACTGCTCATAATGGTCAAAGACAATGGGAACGTTTCACTCTCAGTGACAGCGACTGTGATTGTCAAAGTTGTGGAGCCCAAAGAGGCTTTTGCAGCTTCTGATGTGAAAAACACAGTAAAAGATGAGGAGGAAAACAACGTGACATTTTATTTGATCATCACTTTGGGTTCGGTTTCAGTGCTTTTTCTCATTAGCATCATCGTTTTGATTATAATGCAGTGCTCTAAATCGACAGACTATTCGTCTAAGTATTTACAGGATACAAATTACGACGGGACTCTGTGTCACAGCATCCAGTACAGATCTGGAGACAAACGGTACATGCTAGTTGGACCCAGAATGAGTATTGGCTCTACTATAGTCCCGGGCAGTAATGGAAATACTCTAGTGATCCCAGATCGCAGGAGAAGAGATTCTGGGGAGGTAAGAAACTTTACGGTATGATATATTTTTTATTTTTATATGTATTTTTATGCCCATTACCATTGAGATATGGATCATAGTGAAAGAGTTGCATCAAACTCTTAGACATACATTACTGGATCTGGATAGTGGATTTCTGGGTCCCAACATAGACCTACTTTGCATGGGATTGGATCAGAATAGTATATGATGAAATGTTACTAAGTGCAGGGCATACTCGCTAGTGTTGAATTTTCATATTTAGAAGAGTTTGTGTTGTTGCCATATTTGTGGTTGCTATTGTGCTGAAGCATGAATCTTGTACTTAGATTGTGGGCCGCTACATGAAGACCATTGTGTTGCTTTACTAAATATGCAGTAAATTCCAGTACAGTGTGTCTTTTCTTGCTTACTCTTCTTATACATTACAACTAGTTAATAATATTTATCAAAATTATATTCAGCATGTGAAAATGACCTATGCTAGATTTTTTTAAACTGAAGATTAATTAGATATTTTGAGGTGAAATTTATAGAGTAAGTCAAGTTAAATTGATATATTTTCATTGAATTTATAAGATTTGTATTTGATGGTACAGTTTGACAATTTCATGTTCAGATAAAACTAGCAAACTTTGCCGAAGTCTGTCTGTCTGTCTGTCTGTCTGTCTGTCTATCTATCTATCTATCTATCTATCTATCTATCTATCTGTCTATCGATTTATGATGATGATGATGATGATGATGATGATCATTTAGTGTGGTGGTTTACGCTTTTTTCCCCTACATATAAAATGCACGTCTTTAAAATTAGTTATATTTAAAAATAAGTCATAATGTTATACAATCCAAGTACTATAGCTTTTAGTAAAGGAAGGGTGTCATACAGTAGTCCCTACTCTGAGAATTATTGGCCTTACACATCATGTTTGGTCAACTCCATGTCATACTATGATGGCTTTAGAATGAAAGTTTTCAATTAGAATGTTTGATGATAAGCTTCAAGTTCACATAATTATTGAGTGACAGTGATCTAGCTACTAGCTGTATGTGTAATACAGTGAACTTCTTTTTGATGCCAATTAACTATGAACTCCTTTCTAATGCTATTGATAGCTTGTTTAAAAGATCACAAGTTAACGTTTATGATTGTAGACCTGGGCTGCGTTTCCAAAAAGCTTCGTAAGCCTAAGAAGGTCGTAAAAACGATCGTACGACTGATCTTAATATTACGTTCTGTTTCCCAAAAGCATCGTAACTTAAGTAACCCTTGAAAATCACCGTAGATCTACGAGTGCTCTGGAGTAATCGTAAAGCCCTAAGTGCATCGTAAGAAGACCGATTTAAGCGGTCACCTGCAGGACAATCGGCAGATTGCACCTTTAACTGTATTCAAGTGCAATGTGATTATAATAGAAAGTTTTGATTGTACTTTATTGTACACTTTATTACTCGTTTTTATGAATTTATAAGTGAAATAATTAAAAACGGCAGAAAGAAATAAAAATACACATCTAAATTAAATGACTGAACAAAAAATGAATAAAAGAAGTAATGTAGGAAATTGTATTATTATTATGTAAAGTATATTATACGTATTAATAATATAATATAATATAATATAATATAATAGTTATTATATCTGAGTTGTCTGGAACGCAGCATTAGGTTAACATTTCAATAAACGAGCGTGTACTACAATTACGAGCCATTCTATAAGGTGACATTTCAGCACTTGACAAACGGATAGCGACTCCTAAGTAGAACTTAAAGCACGGTTACGTGCGATTGCGTTAAGTGCATTTTTGGGAATCGCACGTGAAACAATAACGAACGATCCTAAAATGGCTCGTAGAAAACGCTCTTAAGCTCTAAGATCAATCGATATCGAGAAACGCAGCCCTGGTCTATAAAAGTGAATTGTTTTGGTTGGCATGAAATATGAAACTGTACTACTGCAGTGGCTTGTAAACAATTCTAATCAATTATGTGCGCCATTTGGACATACATCTCTTGTCCTAAATATGACTTATTTAAATATTCATGTTATTCCGTTTTATGTTCTTTTTTTTTACAATGTTTATCATTTTGTAAAATAAACCTGTTTTTCGACTTAGCCTGTCTATTGTTTTAATTTCTCAGTTGCGTTCGTTATATGCATCTTTCATTAATATTAACTCTGAAAATGGAGAAATGTATGCACTAAAGAGCTTTGACTTTGAAACTGTTAAAATGTTCCAGTTTCAAGTTGTTGCAACAGACTCTGGAACTCCGTCTCTGAGCAGTAACGTGACAGTAAATGTGTTTATTCTGGATCAGAACGACAACGTTCCAGTGATCTTATATCCAGTCAGCGCTAACGGTTCTGCTGAGGGTGTGGAAGAGATTCCCCGTAATGTGAACGCAGGTCATTTGGTGACTAAAGTCAGAGCCTATGACGCAGATATAGGATACAACGGCTGGTTATTATTTTCACTGCAGGAAGTTAGTGACCACAGTCTCTTTAGTTTGGACCGCTATACAGGACAGATAAGGACCCTTCGCTCATTCACAGAAACAGACGAGGCCCAGCATAAACTGCTCATACTGGTCAAAGACAATGGGAACGTTTCACTCTCAGCAACAGCTACTGTGGCTACTGTGATTGTGGAGCCCAAAGAGGCTTTTGCAGCTTCTGATGTGAAAAACACCGTAAAAGATGAGGAAGATGAGGAGGAGACATTTTATTTGATCATCACTTTGGGCTCGGTTTCAGTGCTTTTTGTCATCAGCATCAT
>NW_015641057.1:2035347-2074373 GCF_001515625.1 Sinocyclocheilus rhinocerous
GCTACAGACTCTGGAACTCCGTCTCTGAGCAGTAACGTGACAGTGAACGTGTTTATTCTGGATCAGAACGACAACGTTCCAGTGATCTTATATCCAGTCAGCGCTAACGGTTCTGCTGAGGGTGTGGAAGAGATTCCCCGTAATGTGAACGCAGGTCATTTGGTGACTAAAGTCAGAGCCTATGACGCAGATATAGGATACAACGGCTGGTTATTATTTTCACTGCAGGAAGTTAGTGACCACAGTCTCTTTGGTTTGGACCGCTATACAGGACAGATAAGGACCCTTCGCTCATTCACAGAAACAGACGAGGCCCAGCATAAACTGCTCATACTGGTCAAAGACAATGGGAACGTTTCACTCTTAGCAACAGCGACTGTGATTGTCAAAGTTGTGGAGCCCAAAGAGGCTTTTGCAGCTTCTGATGTGAAAAACGCAGTAAAAGACGAGGAGGAAAACAATGTGACATTTTATTTGATCATCACTTTGGGCTCGGTTTCAGTGCTTTTTGTCATCAGCATCATCGTGTTGATTGTAATGCAGTGCTCTAAATCGACAGACTATTCGTCCAAGTATTTACAGGATACAAATTACGACGGGACTCTGTGTCACAGCATCCAGTACAGATCTGGAGACAAACGGTACATGTTAGTTGGACCCAGAATGAGTATCGGCTCTACTATAGTCCCTGGCAGTAATGGAAATACTCTAGTGATCCCAGATCGCAGGGGGAGAGATTCTGGAGAGGTAAAATTGTGATCTCTAATGGATTTTGTGTTTCTTTATATTGTTTGACCTTACTGTCTTCTCATCACCATCTTTAATACATTCAAAATAAACATATGCAGTAATTGTTCATGTCCTAGAAAGAGAAGCTGATCTCTAATATAAAATTGTTCAACAGACTGAAGGACCCTGAATCTGAATGATAAGATTATGAAAGTTTCAGACCTACACTGTAAAAAAAATTCCGTAAAATTTACGGTAAAAAACCGGCAGCTGTGGTTGCCGGAATTTTACCGTAAAAAATACGGTAGCAATGTTTGAGGTTTTACGGGTTTAACTTAAATTTACAAAAAGTTTTTCACCGTATATAGTAGGGGAATTTACCGTTAACCATTTAACAGGTTTTTACTGTAGCATTTTTACAGTCTTTTACCGTTAAATTCACGGTCATTTTTTACAGTGTAGGGACTGAACATATGTATGTGTTTATGTATAATCTGTATATATGCGATGTAGTGTTAGTTCGCTGTTGGAAGTATATGAAGTAGGAAGTCTAGTGTCTCACTAGATTATCTCAATAACTCCAATACAGGGTTTGCTGCAAAAGATGCAAGGATGTATTTGATTTTTTTTTTAATTGATGTATTTATTTATTTTTTGATAATGTTTTTTAAAGTATTTCATTTTCCATTTTTAAATTTATGAAAATAATGGAGAAAATCTCTCTCTATCTCTCTCTCTCTCTCTCTCTCACTCACTAACTTATTTGCTTGTAGCATTTATTTCCCCTGATCTTATCTGTATTTGTAAATTTTGTTTATCTATTGTCAGTCTCATTCGCAAATGCTTGCAGATGTGATGACAAATTCTGTCATCATTAACATTCCATCACACTGCACATTCTGATTCCCATTCATTCTCTGTCTGGTATCCATAGCAACACATTCATTACCCTGAGAAAAGGAAACATGAACAGGAAATGGAGACAAACAGAGAGAGATTAACAGTATACATTGGTTGGTCAGCTTGCTGGGTTTTAAACAACTGGGTTTATTACATAAAATGGATTTAGATGGAGAAGTTGATACTGTAATTTAGTCAGCAGATGGTGTCAACAGATTCATCCCCCTGTGAAGAGGACACACAGACTCATGTGTTTGATTGTGGGAGGCACTCTTAGTTGCGTGTTCTCTCGGTGTGTGTAGTGGGTTGTGCTGTCGTGCTTGTCTGTGGTTAATAAGATTGTTTCTGTGTAAATAAACATCATATTAATGAGGTTGCTTGTTTTAATGTAGCTCTCCGATGACAGCAGATTTTTTTTTTTTGTCTATTGGAGTTTATTTATGTGCTGAACACCTCAGGCTGTTACTCGAGCATATTTTAGTCCATCAAGCAGACAGGATTGGCCTTATTCCATGTTGCTGAACACACACAGCGCTCCCTCAGCCACAGAGCTTTCATCTCTCTTAAGGTTTTTTTTTTCTATCTTCCCTCACTCTCCTCATCTTTTTTGTTTCCCTTGTAATTTTCATTTGAAGTCTATCTATCTATCTATCTATCTATTAATATAGACAAATTGTTGTATACTATTACAATAATTAATTTGTCTAAATTAAATCAGTATTTTCTATTGAATGTTGGGATGAGTCAGGTTTTTAAATGCTCTTTGTGTGGATGATGAAATCCACTATCCTGCTGCGCAGAGAGTACTGAACTGCAGGTCTAATCAGGTATTGCAGAGATCAGCAGAATATTGAGTCTGGTCCAGCAAAAACACACACACTGATCATAGACCAGCCCAGCTAGGGTGCTGCTCAGCATCTCATTAAGTTGCTGCAGCATCTGTTGTTTGAAGTCTTTGTTCCGTGTCTGAATAAAAACCTTGGAGTTTATAACAGTGGAAATCTATTCAGGCGGTCTCCATTATAAACACTCATCTTTGGTTCAGATTTCAGTTAAATTAAATTCACTGTTTAATTGTTTAGCATTGCAGTTGATTTATCAATGCTCTGACATCCAGCCTGTACAAAATAACTGTTAAAATGATTTCACAATATTAGATAGTGTAAATATTTTTAATGTTTATAAAAGAATCAAAGGCAGAAATTTAGACCTTTTTTTGCCCACCCCAGTTGCTATGGTAACAGCAGAGCGAGAACACAGAAAGGCCTTTTGCAGCTATTTTGGAGTAACTAATTATTTATTTTTTACAATTACATTTAAAGTGAAACAATTAAGCTTAGTTAGTTTATTTGTCTGTTAGCTGGACATTCTGCTAAGTGTGGTTTTGTTTTTACCTGTATGTGATTTGGATCTAAGCTCTGCTCTGCTGCCTGTGTTTTATCTTCTTGATGCATAACTTAGATGCATATTCATGGTCATATTATTGATGCATGCTATTTTAAGGAAAAAAAAAATATTTTTGTAATCTTTCAAATATAAAAACTTGCTTTGCCATCTAAAACTGTTGATTTTTATTAAAATGTTTTTTTTTTTCCTTTTTCAAATATGTATGATAATTGGAAAGGACTGTGTTGGGATAGTTATTCAGGATACAGTTTCTTTAGTGATGCATCAGCATTCCACATTCACAATTTAGAGTTTTTACTGTCGAATGTTTTTTTTTTTTCAGAACTGTGTTCATTTTGACAGATCATCCAGGATGCAAATCAGCTGGCATCTCTCTCTCTCTTAATGCAGAACAGAATTGCCTGAGCCTTTTGCACATGAGAGATCATTTTAATGTCTGTTTAGCAGGTCAGGTCCGTGCACTGACATATGTTGTTATAGCTCTGGCAGGTCAATGCAGATGAGCTTTAATGCAACTGCAACACACTACAGGTTGGTAGAACACAAAATGTACTGTGCAGATGTAAATGTACAAAAGGCTTGAGCAGGAAACACAACAATGGCATAACAGGGCAGGGCAGACAGTTCTGTGAATGTATGTACATGAGAGCAGGTCAGGTCCATTCTGCAGTGGTTCAGTACTTTAGTGGGTCACATCAGTTCTGCTTTTGGTTCATGTGGTTATAAGTAGCTTTGTCCTCTTTATCTCTGTCTGCAGCTGGTCTCAAGTGTATCTCTCTCTCATTTATATAATCTTTGACCTTAAGTCTTCATTTATCTTCTGAACTCTATCTCTCCTAATGGTCATAGAAACGGTCATGCCGGCTTTAGAAGTGTGTTTAATTTAAATGATGAATATTATTATTAGATGCATTGGTCTATAATGATATGTATAATGCCTTTATTGTCTGTCTTTGTTCAGTTACTAGTATTAGCATACTTTATATAGTATATACTTCAGCATACTCTTGTTTCTTTCTGCAAGTGTGTGTGTCAAATGCTTTACATTACAAATAGTAGCATGTTATATTGTCACATGACCTCATCACATTACATGTTTATGACTGCCAGTGTTGCTCTGTTACTATCTAGCTGTTTTGCATTTGAATACAGATGTGTATAAAAATGTCTTGGGGTCTTTAGAGAGTGATCAAACAGACAGTTGATATCACTTCAGGTTAATTTAAGTGTATTGTAGGATACATTTTTCCATGCATTGTGCTCTGATTGCATACACATTGAAAAATACTGTAGGTCATCCAGATATTGCATGCATATATATAAGCAAAATTACATTCTATGTACAATATTCATACTACTGCAGAAAGAGTTAGCATGCTATTCCAAACACATAGCTTGATGACTGTAACATAGATGATTCTGACACAGTTTTAAAGCTTCAGTTTGTAAATGCTGGAGTGCTATAAAGCCCACAAGAGATCTCTTAGGCTGAAAGCAGAGCTGTGTGCTGAATGTGGGTGGAGTCAGGGATATGAGTGCTATTTTTAGAAGGTCTGTGCTGCTTGTCTTATATGTGAGATTTTTATTTGCAAGTATTATGATGTGTAAATCCCAAATTAAATTGGGGTAAAACCATGCTGGGGGGCACAAGTGTCTCTCTTATGGTATCCATGTTTCTAGGCATATTTATAGATGGTCTCTGGAGTCCTGAGCTGTTAGGTCATATCTCCCCTGTGGTCTCTGTACCGCTTGGCATTCTGGGTAATATTTAATCATATGAAAAATTAAATGTTTTGCAAGTCAGCATTTTGCCAGAGTTCTTGCTTCCACTCTGTTCTATGTCATTTAAACTTGAGAGCAACAAAGAAACATGGAATACAGAGCAGAATGTGCAGAAAAAAATTCCAGTCAAAGAGGAACATGGGTTTTATGGGGTGTTTAAGGCCAGCTGATCTAATTTTGTGTCTTTGGAAAACAGTGATCTGTGGCATTGTATTTTGTTGGATAATAAGGTCTGTGTATGTGTGTGTGTGTGTGTGTGTGTGTGTGTGTATGTCATTTAAACTTGAGAGCAACAAAGAAACATGGAATACAGAGCAGAATGTGCAGAAAAAAATTCCAGTCAAAGAGGAACATGGGTTTTATGGGGTGTTTAAGGCCAGCTGATCTAATTTTGTGTCTTTGGAAAACAGTGATCTGTGGCATTGTATTTTGTTGGATAATAATGTGTGTGTGTGTGTGTGTGTGTGTGTGTGTGTGTGTGTATTTGTTAATGATGGAATTTATAGTTTTTATTTTGAAGTAAAATGATAAAATTATACCCTTGAGGTAAGATAGGCCCCCAGAATTGGCAAGGAAGTGGAATGTTGTTACTAGTGATGTTATTTTTCTGTTTAATATGTAATGTAATTAATGTGGTTATTATTCAATAATTCCATGAATTATATGTACATTTCGGACACAATTTTAAATAGAATAGTTGATAGTATTTTACATTAATGACACTTTGAAAATGTATAAATATTAATAAGAATATCAAAAGTCATTTATACATTTTGTAAAACTTTACATTTCCCCAGTAGTGAATCATTTACATTTTGTGTTTCTGTTTATTTCCCTTATTACACATTGGTTGATGCATCTGCATGCTGCACCCCCATACAGAAATCGGAAATCTGTTCATGTATGGATTTCACAGATATAAAAATATATGTCAGATACTTGCACATATATGCAACATATATTTCAAAATATTACAAAAATGGCCGTTTCCCAATATGTAACATATATTTTCCCAAATACACACATATACAGTATATAGCCTATAACATACATGTTCCTATATGGGTAAAGGATGTTTATTTTTTGTATTTATAACAAATATATGTACATATTTTTTAATTAAACATGTTTCAAATATTTAGAAAATAAAAGTTGAAATATAAATTGCAAATAAACACGGAACAGTGGTTATGTTTCAATTTTTAATTAGTTATTCAGTATTACAATACAGTATTAGTTCAGTTCATACAGTGCAGTACAATACAGTTTGAGATATATGTTAATATTATTAGACAGCAATAGCAGCATATTTATTTTCAAGTTATTTAAAATGTATTTAAAGGATAGTTCACCCTAAAATGAAAATTCTGTCATCAATTAGTCACCCTCAAGTTGTTCCATATATGTATAGATTTATCCGCTGAACACAAAGGGTATTTTGAAATTTTTTTTTTGTAATCAAACAGTTGTAGGCCATCACTGAATTCCATAGTATGAAAAAAAAAAAGAAAAAGAAACAAATGCGGACGTAAATTTTGCCACAGAACTGGTTGGCTATAAACATTCTTCAAAATATCTTTCGTGTTCAGCAGAACAAAGACATTTTTACAGGTTGGGAACAACTTGAGGGTGAGTAAATGATGACAGAATTTTCATTTTTGGGTGACCGTGAACTATTGCTTTAAGTTTCTATTTTCTAACAGTACTATGTAAAAATTAATCAGACATAGAACCACATACAGAATGCTATTTCATTCGGTTTCAAAAGTGACAGTTATGTTTTTGGTATGACTGTACTTGGTATTAAAACACTAACATGAGGCATAGCTGAACATTATGACATTTCACATATCCTTCCTCATGCATGATGCTGTGCTCCTCCAGCCCATCTGCAACATCAACAGTCTGTTTCACCAGTAACTCTTGGTTGCTTCCACCTTCCCCTGCAACAATGAGTCAACTCCAGTAGCCTCTTCTTCCAAACTGGTAATCTAAAAAACAACGATCATAATGAAATATTTAGTAATTACACAAGTACTGTTACTATACCAAACTTAATTTACTACCCTGTGTTGGCAAAGACACAACAAAGGCATCACTGTAATGTTTTCCTAAAAAGGAAGTAAAAATGTTTTTTATTGTTTGTCAGTAGGCTGTACCTGTTCCCAAAACCAGACCAATAGAAATATGTAATAAAACACATACCTAGTTTGGCACATGGTTATAAAGGATAACAGAGAAATTAAAAAGGCAAATATTCAACAACAAACAACTCTGATTAACATGGAAAAGATACCTTTTATTTTGTGTCCCGGCATCATGTGGCGTATAGTTAGGACACGGTGTAAGGAGGGCCTCTGCAACATCTCCAATCTCTGATTCATCAGAGTCCTCCTGAATGAATGAATGATACTCAAACTGATCATAAACTGATCCATGTCTACAAATATCAAGAGATAAATAAATCAATAAGCCCCAAGAAGACGTGGTTTACATTGAATTTATAACAGCTAAGGGGCGTTGTTAGGCACGAGGTGAAGCAGAGTGCCTAACACACCCCCTTATTGCTTATTGCTTTATTTATCTCTTGATATTTGTAGACATGGATCAGTTTGTGATCAGTTTGAGTTTTTATAAAACGGTCATTCCATATACGTAAGCTTTCACAAAATAAAACAGAGCAAATAAAGTGTAATGATATTAATAAAAACATTATTCTTCAGCCAAACAACGTAGTTCCTCAGAAACGGTTGTGGTTCCAACAAAGTGGTGGCCGAGCAACACACAAATGTAAACAAAGGTGTATGTTTTTAGAGTGATTTACAACTGCTTCGAATTTGGCTCAACCAATCAGAATCAAGGACCGGAACTATCCGTTTTATAATTTTAATTTTACATAAATTCTGTATTTTAACTGTACAGTTTTCTAAAAAAATTAAAATTCTGTCATCAGTTACTCACTCTCCAAACACTTAAGACTTTTGTTTATCTTTAAAATGCAAATGAAGATATTTTATCCTCAAACCTGAGAGTTTTCTGTCCCTCCAAGAAAGTCCAAGCAACAAAAACTTTGAAGATCCTAAAAGGTTAGAAAAGTGATTCAATCCAAGTCTTGTGAGGCAATATGATTGCTTTATATGAAATTCAATTAAAATAATGAATGTTATTGACACACAAAGAGCACATAAAATAAAGTAAACACAAAAGCCCAAAAATGTACATTTATTTATTTAGTCATTTAGCAGACGCTTTTATCCAAAGCGACTTACAAATGAGGAAAACAGAAGCAATCAATTGTAGTATTAAAACAACTAAAAACAGATCCAAAACTTAAAGCTAAAACTTTATAAATACTACTTATACACATTTAAAAAATAAAGAAATTAAATAAAAATGACAAATGCATACAACAAAATTTCAAAACTTAACATTTAAATGAAAAACAAAAAAACGCGATACAGAACGACACCAAACGAGTACATGACACTAGAATAAATCTCATTGGTTCTCGCATGTCACAATGATTTGATGCGCTATATCATATGCATCTGTGTGGATCATTGTTTGCATGCAAGTCAAATTAATTCTATATTAATTCTATTAATTGAAATAAATCAGTTCATTGTATAAAGTGATTGCATTGCTTCAGAAGACTTGGATTAAACTGCTCCATTCTTATGGATCAGTTGTACAACACCTTTATGGCCTTTTTGGTTTTTCAAAGTTTTGGTTGCAGGTACTTCAACTGGAGGGACAGAAAACTCTCCACTCAGGTTTCATTAAAAATATTTTAATGTGGGTTTTGGAGATAACTTAAGAGTGAGTAAAAGATGACAGAATTAACATTTCTGGGTGAACTATCCCTTTAACATGAGTGGTGCTGTCTTCAAAACCTAGACACATCCCTGAGCAGAGACACAGGAAGGGCATGAAGAACAGTGATATGCCTGGTGTGGATGTCATTCCTGTTATAACGATAAAAACAGTGAAGTAACAGTGAGAGTGAAGTAAACAACAAACACATGAAAAAAAACATGATTTTAAACTATTCATTTAATCATACATACACAAATACCTTAATTTAGCCAAAAAAATAGACAGAATATCAAAGAGCAAAAACGAACACTATGTAAGTTATGTACAGACATACGACACTATGTACAGTACGTTTCCACAAAGACTTGGATGTGCTTTACACGCTTATGTACTAATGAAACGAACGCCATGTTGTCCTTCAGTTCATTTATATTAAAAGTTCTAAATTGATTAACGTTAGTTTACTGTGTCAAAGTTGCCAATTTAAATAAGTAAAACAGTTCCAACATTTACCTGCTGTCATGACCTGATGCACAAACAGGACGATAAGTTACATCAAACCTATGAAACATGTTTTAAGTTCTTTAAAATATTAAAAATTTCAACTAAATATCGAACACGTCATTTTGCTTACCTTTACCTCTGCCAACTCTTTGCCTCTGTGTAGTGGCAGCTGGCCATTAAGGTTTAAATGACGCGCATGCGCAGTTTTCACGCTTGTGCAGAGCTCCGAGTTCTCCAGCCAAACGCAGTACTCTCTCTCATAAACAACACTTCATGTCAAAAATATTATGTAGGCTGACACTCTTGAAGATAAGTTCATTGAGCAGGAGCTGGTGATGAAAATCTCAATATTCAAATTGAGCAAAAGGGTTTCTGTAGCAAAACCATTTAAGCAAGTGAACTGAAGTTTAAAAGAAAAATAAACTTCAAGTGCAAATGGACGCAGTATATAGTTTAATAGTAGCCTATACACAGTGTATATTATACAATAAACACATTTCAAATATATTAACAAATGTAATATTGGCAACACTCTAAAGTTAAAACTGAATCCTTGATTTAAAAAAGTGCAATTAAGTGTTAAGAAACAGTCATGAAAGTATATTATTTTAAGTATACTTAAGTGGCCTTTCATTTTATAGTAATAGGTCACTATATTATCTGCAAATACACTTTTTTAAAAATGTTGAAAAGTTACTTAAAAAACATGTTATCCACATGTTTGTACATATACAGTACTTTATCATATATGTCTCCAGCAAACATCTGAATTACAAATGTGTGCAGATATCTTCACATATATTAACTATTGATATATATATATGGCCATATATCAGATTTCTGTATGGGCTAGCTCAAATCTAAATGTTTCAATTAAAAAAGTAATTTGTTTCCCTTTTTTGGCATCCAGAAAATGATGATGAAATAATTACATTTTTAATGTTTTCTTTAAAAGCTCAGTAATATATTTAGTTCTATTCAGGATGATAGCGAGAGAGAGACTTGACATGAAAGCGTGGAGGAGGAGGAGGAACAGTGACTCATCTCCACTTGTGTCTGTGTGTGTGTGCGTGTGCTAAGAGCAGGTTCATATATGTGTGTCCTTCAGAGACAGCAGCCATTTTGAAAGTATTCATAGAACAACACGATATGCTTTCATTAAAGGAGATAGCAACCTCAGCATCTGTATCATGGTCTATTTTCCTGTAGTAAACATATATCATGCCAAACCTGTTAAAGATTAGCTAACAGGCAGTCAGTGTTTTATATGACAAGCAAAGAGTTTCCACGCAAAAGCAGTTTATTCAGCATGCTAAAGGTTCTCCTACATTCACTTCCATTCAAACAGGATCCTTCTGTGTGTGTGTGCGTGTGTGTGCGTGCGTGCGTGCGTGTGTGTGTGTGCGTGCGTGTGTGCGTGTGTGTGTGTGTGTTTGTTTGTTTTGGATGGCTGCCCTGAGGGAGGGGCTTTGGAGCAAATACCCCAAGAAACAACACGCATTCACTGTGTCATGTGAATTGTGTGCTTGTGAACATGCATGTGCATGCATGAGTGCACACAACTAGATTTAGACTCATACTGTAAATTCTTAATTCACAAAGAAAGAAACAAAGGAAAACAAAGGAACCTCAGAAAAAAACACACAGAATATAGTGGAGAGAAAGTGAGAGTGACAATGATGTTTATTTCTAATGTTTATTATTCTTCCTGATAAAGTAACCAGCTAACAGTCCTGCAATAATGTACTCGCCAAAGCAATTTTACTCTCATTTGGCACTTACCCAGTGTTAATCTTAGATGCTGCGTACAAATGAAGAACATGTAAAAATGGCAGCCAGTGCTGTTTGCGTGGTCATCTGGGTATGTTGTATGTATGTTTTGTGAGTGACAAAGACATTTGGACAGTGACTCATTCATGTCAGATACAAGCCTTGTGTGTGTGGGTGTGTATCAGTGATTTAAGCAGCAGGGACATCATGGATGTCTCATCCATGTTCCATGCACACAAGGATCATTGTGCATCTCATGTGTTTGTGTTAATGTAAGAGAATGTAATGTGTAAACATTATGTATAAAACTGTGCATATGCACACTTTCATGACCTTTGGGATTTATAACATGAACTTTGCACAGGGTCTGGTGTGTGTATTTTTATATACTTGTGTGGTTGTTTGAAATCTGCCAAATCTTGTGTGAAGGCATACTTTCGAGGTGAAATCTTTGCAAAGGTTTATACACAGTTGTAGTGATTTGTGTTTTCCCTATAAATGCTTTAGAATACAGAACAATCTGACGGTCTGCTCTGTAGATTTCTAGACAGTGTTTCTGTTATCACAGTTTTTATTCTCTAGCAGAGCGACTTCTCCAGTGAGAGTTGTTCTTTTGGGGATTTCACAGAAGCTTTTAATGTCGCTGTGAATTTAAGAGCATGTTTGAGTCCGAACAGCATTCTTGCATCCCTCACACATGAACACACACACACAGACATTTGCCTGGAAGATGTAGGCCAGCACGATGTGAATAATTTAGTCTGTTCACTGACGGCAGCTTAAATATGGCTGAATTCTCTCCTTTCTTTTTTTAAAAAGAGGTTTTGTGTGGATAACCTTGCAAGCTGCATCTCTTTATTTATTTAGTAGCATTTCTTTAATTGTTCTGTTTGTTTTGTATTAATAGTTCTTGTTTTTACTGTCTAGAATTAAGAGGTTGCATTAATACATATGTATCTCAACTTGATTATAATGCATTTATGATACAGCTATTTTTTATATGTCTGTTGACTGATTGTACTTTTGTATTTAATACAATTTAAATTTAGTTTTGGTAAATGGCTAAAAATACAATTTATTTGTTTGAATCTGCTTTTAATATTGCATTTAAATGTCTTTTTTGTACATCCTGACAGAATTTGCCGACTTTGTTTTCTGCACTGATTTTAATGGAAAATCTATAAAATTCTACTGCATGGATTTAAATGTATTGACATGGCTTAAACAGCTGACAGTACTATACTCTTACTGGTCGCTGAAACTATTATCAGAATTATTCAGAATATGTTCGTTCTGCTTAAAGCTGCAGTCCGTAACCTTTTTTGTGTTCAAAATTTACAAAATTAATATAATAAGCAAGTACATCATGAATCCATTTTCCAAACCGTGTTTTTGGCTTATCCTGAATCACTATGGTACACCTATAATACATTTTTATATTCTGACTATTTCAGACTGGTATTGGTGGAACCGCTGCGGAGTAGCCCTGTACCTGCGTGATTCATCATAGACATAAACAGAGAGAAGTAGCTCTGGCTACAATGTTCTTAATTCCGCAAGACGCACACAGTTCTGTTTATTAACCGCTAGAGCACCAAAAGTTACAGACTGCAGCTTTAAATCATTAGAGCTCAAGTTTTATGTCCATACTGGCCTGGTTATACAGTACATAACTTTTCATCATTGCAGCAACCGTGTTTATTGGTTTCTAGTTTTGAGAATAATGGTTGGCATGCAGGTGCAGGGAATTAGCATGGTTTTTCTGTGTGTCTGCTGCTCTCGGGACGTGTGTGCGTGTGTGTGTGTTCATAGACCTGCTCATAGACCTGAGAGTGATTCCAGCCACATCCTTCTGCAGCTGATCCCTCTGAAAGAGAGCAGTGTGTGTGTCAGCCGTGAAAGACATTCAGATTAGCTCAGGTTCTGAATTAGTGTCGGATTTGCTTTTGTCCATTATCTTTTCCTTCATCTTTTTAAACTTTACTTCATTCTCTTTTTCATTTTATCACTCTGCTTCTCATTGTGCTCATTGTAATATTCATTGTGTAGATCTAAACTCTCCACTTGTGTGTATGTGTGTGTGTGTATGAGACACACATCTGCAACTGCATATCATTTGAATACTGTATACACCAAATATTTGTTCATAGAATGTTTGATTGATGTTTGAATGTTTTAGTGTGATGTTGTTTTTTATCTTTATTTATTTATTTATTTTTTATGTGTTGTCAACTCGGTCTGAAATTATGCCTTAATCTCATTCTCTCTCACTCTCTCTGTCCTTCCTAATAATTAGAATATGAATGCAGTTAATATACCTGTAATGGTTTATTATTTGTATCTCTATGTGTGATTACTGATTACCTTCAGTAAAGATCACTGACCATCAAACTCACTGGTAATGACAATGTTAGTATAGATAGCATAAATATAAATAAATAGTATAATGCTAGTATGTGTGATGGTACTATCTTTGTCATTGCCAGTGAGCTTGATGGTCAGTGACCTTTACTAAAGGTAATCAGAGCATTGGCTGTAATGTGGGCTTGTAGCTGAGGTTGACAGTGAGGTTAAGTCACCATTCTGCCTGTGGGTTCAGCAGGACATGATTTTTTCCCCCCTGTATGATTAGTTTTGCGTGCAAAGGCTTGAAAGCACTGACCAGGTCTGCAGACCATTGGGGATCTGTAAATGATTTATAAAATAAATGATTGTCTGGACATTTCCAGTTATTATGAATGTGCATTCACTGATAATCTGTTGGGTCTATAAAGGCTGAAAATGTCTGGTCTAAAATGTCTCATACTTACTGTAGTTTTCGTGCTTTCTGTTAAACATGAATAAACTGCAGTAAACACTGTAGCAGTGTTATTTTAAACATTATCAAGAAGACAGAAAAACATTTCATTAATTCTGTCAGTTAATAATGAAGACTGATGTAACAAATTGTGTTTAGCGTGCTTGAACTGTCATTAGGGAATATGCAAGTTAGCTGTGACCTTGTGCTCTTCAGAATCACTCTGCCATACCATAAGTGTCGATATTTTCAGAATCGCTTTGGAGAGAGTCTTTATGGCGGAGTCTGAATCATGCATTGTGTAGCTCAGGTGTTTTGAGGTTAATCTGGTCCAACACGCTTGCCGTGGTCACGGTGGTGTTGATGTGTGCTGTTGTATTAGGCCTGTCAGCATAACCAGGGAGACAGTAATCCAACTACGAGCTTTCTAATGGGATTACAGAGGAAAGTCATCAGCTTTACAGTGGTCTGAAGGGGGAAAGAACTTTACCCAGCATGCAAAAGACCTGCCATTCACACGTGCAATATACATACATTTACAGAGTCCATTGGGAGCCACTAAAAACTGTAACAATTAACGCTATTTCATTTACTGACTAATTTGGTTCTCACACACTTCTTTTATCTTGTTTTCCTCTCACTCTTTCTCCACCTCTTAATCCCAGTTTAATTTCCTTTTATCTTTCTTTAATTCACTAACCCCATTCTTTCATGCTGCTCTTATTTTTTTTCTTGTCCTTGTGACTGGTCCGCTCACTCTATTTCTCTTCTCCTTTTGCTGTTTTTGCTCCATTTTCATTGCTTCCTTTTGTCACTCTGTTAATCATGTCTCTCTCTCCCTGGCCTTGGATGTGTTGTTATTTTTACATGCATAGTTTAACTCTGAGAAGCACAGGCATTAATATTGATGATGTATTTGCTCTTTGCCCTTAAAGTTTTTTTTTTGGTCACTGTCATGGATTATTGTTATAATGCATATTTGGTTTTTGGGCTGAAAACTGCACCAGTGGGTTTTCAAGTTTGCAGACTTTTCACATCTGCTGCAATTAAGTTTACAAAAACATTTACTTTCCAAGAAGCCTTTCCAGCAAGCTAGGAGGCTGAAATGTGTATATGTTTATATAACGGTTTGGCATATTTAGAGCCTCTTAGTGTTGATGCTTTGTCCTTTTATAAATGCTTTCCCAATAGTCTAGAAGTTTAAAACAGCTATATGCTCATCTCAGATACATTTATAAAATCTATATATAGAATCAGAATCAATAACAATAATAATATTTTTTAAAAAGACCAAAAAAATTAAATATGTTACAATACAGTAATATGGTACAATATTTACAAATGTAAAATAACAATGGTAAGTACACTAACAATGGTAAGTACAATGGTGGCCACATTGCTTGACTTAGGTGTCCTGGAAGATTAAATCTAAATATCTCATATCATACATTTCAGTGTTTAAACTGGTATTACATGCATTTTTAACCCATATTTAATTCACATACGATAAACAATTGTTGTCTTTTTGCAACTGTAGGTCTCCTTCAGGGAAACTCCAAATGTCCATCTGTGTGTCTCAACACAGCTGGGCCTCTGACCGGATCTCACATCTGTTTGAGTTTGAAATGTGAGCACTGCAAGATAATGTTTTAACAAAAGTAAAGTACTAACCTCTGCTTCTTTCTCTTCTTCTCTTTGTTTATTATGCTCTCCATGCATATGCTGTGTCCCCAGAGCACACTCAAGGTAAGACCATGACATTTTTTTTTATTTGAAGTAGATAGGAAGATAGCTAAAGTGGTTTTAAACGAATTAGGATATGAAGCTCTTGATAATGCATGAGACCAAGTGAAATTATTAAGTTTTGATGAGGAGAGTGAAAGATGATGTTCAGCTTGTGTGTGTGTATGTGTGTGTGAGAGAGAAGGTTGAATATAGAACAGAACTTTTGGAACACTGGGTTCTGTTTCTGTCCACTTGAAATGTCCCATAATCGTTCTTGCTGATGTCATTCTGCAGTACCCCAGCACACACGCCTGCAGCACTACTCCATCTATCTATTCTCTCTCGTTAACCTTTGCATAGAAATGTGCATACCACTGTTTACACACAATCCACAGTCACACACACACAAACATAAACCACTGAGGATATACATAAATTATATATATTTTTTTTTGTGCAAATAATTGGGTCGCAGGTGTAGGGAGCGGGTGGATTATATTTTCTGTGCGAGTTTAGCAGGATACAGAAGTCAGCATACAATAATGTATGGCATTGTATGCCATCACCTTTCTCTCTCTTTGCCTATATATGTACACGTACATGTGTGTGACTACAAATTGATTCTGTGAAATCATTCCTAAATCTGAAACTAATTTTATTAGAACTTGTATGAATACAACACGCAATAGACAACTAAATAGCACTACAATACTGTACAAATCATGTACGATATAATACATATTACAGCCTAGATTTGTAGTATGTGTGTGCATGTGTGTTATCAGATTGCTCTGCCTTAACTGAGTGGATTCTCTCCTGTCTTAACATTATGCCAGCTGCATTTTCATTTCCTCTGACATGGAGTGTGAGAGAGAGGTGTGTGTGTGTTAGTGTGTGTGAGAGAGCCTTGGTTTCTTTGTTTCACAACTGACTCACAAATGAAAATCTCCACCTGGTGGCGGATCAGTGTAATGTTTTATTGTGTGTGTTTTGGGTTTATTTAAATGTGTGTGTGTGTGTGTGTGTGTGTGTGTGTTTGCACTAGCTTTTGTATACAAAACGTTGCCACCAGTTTACACTTTAGCAGTGTTTGTCAATAAGTGATTCATTCTTTCTGTTCCAATATGTGTTAGTGTGTCAGAATTGATTTGGTTTAATAGGTGATGACCTATTTACAGCAGCTAGTGTGTATGTGTCTGCGTGTGTGCTTGTGATTTATGCATCATCTGTCCTTGTGAACCACCCTCTCCTCATCACTGGTTTCTCTGAGGGTGTGGCCCATACATCTGTGAACAAAACCAGGCAAAATGTAAATCAATACTCGGACCTCATTGGTCGATTATTCTCTTGAGAGTCTGATAGACATAAATCTGCTTCAATCACCACTCTCACCAGCACAGCTGTGCACGGTAACACCTCTGCCAATCAAATAGCCAGGAGCATCAACCAGAGTGTGCTTAACCAATCAGGTAATGAAATAGCTGTTGCAGTGCGTGTCAGGAGCCAATCAGGGCATTTGGTCAGTGTGAGCAGCCAGTGCATCTTTCAGCAGAAGCTGTTTCATCACATGCTTTAGCCTTATTACCTAAAAAGCCTATTTATGGAATTGAAATGGATTTTATTTTTCATGCACAAACAAAAACATTTTCTCTCTTTCTATTTCTTTGTTTTTATACCAAACTCACAAACAATGAAGCATGCTGTTGCTGTTCATTCTTTTAAACTATGTGTAAATGCATATATTAAATCACTTTTTATTGTAACATTATGTATATATGATGATGTAACATTAAAAGTGATTTCATTTAATACACATATAATTTAAAATGGATTTGTAATTTTTTTCTAGGCAGATATTAGAGTTTGTCTGTTCTATCAATTTATTTCCTTTTTATATTTATGTACAATATTTATATTTATATATGAAATATTTAATTGTTGTGTTTTAATAATATGCCTGGTCTTCATGTGTATAAGCATTAAATAACTCAAGGTTTGAATGATTTAATGCTGTTGTTGAGCAGTGCCTTCTGACAGATAAAATGGTTTTCTAAAAAGTAAGGGACTTTCATCTGTCTTATTTGATTGTCTAACCTTTTTCTCTCAGAATCATTAATGAATTAGAGATGATTGAATTCTGGTGCAAATTTCAGATGTCACCTCTGATCCAAATTAGAGTTGGCTGTGGTGTGCCACACATTTCTATGGTCATCATTATTGTTAACGAATAAAATGTCATTTCTGTCCCTTTATTAAATGTATCAGTATTTGTTAAAGTGAAGCTTAGGTAGTGTGCATGTACAGTACTGTATGTGCCTGGCCTGGTTACTGTCTCTTTGACTGGCAGACTCGTCCTGCCCTGTCCCATTTCCGTCAGAGCAACTGTGTAAAGCAATCTGAGCACAGATTTAGAAATAAATGATTAAACTCTAGTTGGATTAAAATTCTCTCAGAGTTTCATCTTTCTCATGATGTCATTCGCACTTGTGTGTGTGTTTGATGGCATCTGCTCAATTAATATTAACACATGGTGGAATTAATTTGCTTTTGATTAAAAATGTATCAAAACCAGAATTTAATCTGAAATATTTGATTGCTTTCATCACAATTAGAATGTGAAAGAAGAACAGAAAGACAGAGAGGGCAAAGGCATAAAATGGATTGTAAAATGTGTGTGGCCTGTGGGAGGGATGATTATTCAGAAAACGGATATAAAACATAAAATATAGCTTATAACAGATCTACGTGTTAGTCACAATTTCATCCAGCTTGTCTTCTTATTAATCTTACAAACAATTGAACTATTTCCTTCTCCTCACAGATTTGTCTATGACATTGAGAAGGCAGCTGCATTTGTCTCTTTCTAAGACCCTGTAGTCTAGTCATATTTTGTGTGTCGGTACTAGATTTTTTACTGAAAGATTAGATCCTCTTAAAATCACGCTCTTAATCAGGAGAAAAGCATAATTTTGCAGCAGCTCCTCAACTAAGTACATACTGTCAGATGCCTGTGGGAGTATGTGTGCTCTCTTCTGTAGAAACAGCTCCACAAGAACTAGTATATACACATTTTTATACATACATTTTTTGTATGTACAAAAAAAACAGACTATTCAACAACAAACATTTGTTACATTTTGGTAAAAGATTATAAAGAGAAACATTTTGGAATTTAGGAATAATGTTCACCAATGAATAATTCACATGAACACCAGGAACATAAACTGGGTTAATTGTGATTCCATGCTGGGCACTTTTTCACTCAGAAATTGCTAGTAAATTTCACAAATAATTACAAAAGAAACAGTAAGCAAACATGTATATATATACTCCAATAATCTTTTTTGCTGTTATTTTGATCTACTGTATTTATATCGCAAATGTCAGGTGTACCAGTTACTGTAATCTGTTGAATGTTTAATGCGCAGTAGGGTGTGTTACCAGTGTTTTTGGCTCGTAGCAGAAGCATGTTTGTGGGGGAGGTGACAGAAGTTAGCAGGACTTTGTCTCTCTGCTGCTGTAGCAACACATCACTGTTTGAGCTGACCTGCTCTCCAGAACACATTGTGTGTGTGTGTGTGTGTGTGTGTGTGTGTGTGTGTGTGTGTGTGTGAGAGATAGAGAGAGAGAAATGCAAAGAGACTCATTATAATTTCCTCATCCTGTCTGTCATATTAATGACTCCCTTTTAATGTTAATATTCATAAGATAGTAATGAAACACTGTGATTTATAGCTCATTTGTCCCTAGTATCGCCCGCCTGCCTCACTCTCACTTAAAGCAGAATGGGGTCTCGGAAAAAGCCCCCTCCTGCTGTAATGCGGTTTCTGTGGCAACAGGCGTACTCTGCAGAGTGTTCTTCTGCTGCCTGACAACATCACCCCTCCCCCTTTCTCCTCTCTCTCTTTCCCAGGCATATACGTACATATACTGTATGTGCCTATAGAGCCATACCTACCTTTTCTCTTACAAAATCCTGATTGTCTGATAAATATGCTGGTTTACACACCATCCTCTCTTTCTGTCTCTCTATAATTAATCAGATTACACTTTACCACATTTAGATATTAAAGACCCTTCCTCACACACAGTCACACACATCTAGTTGCAGCCCCACCCTTGATGATATCACACACACTATCCAACCACCCCCTCTGGTGTTCAGGATGCTTCCAGGCATCCTCAGGCAATTTTTTTTTTTTGTCATGCATGCACACACAGACACAGAAAGGTCAGATTCAGACTCTGGTTAATGAATATTCCATAGTATGACCAAATTCTGTATTATGCATTCAGTATGCTTCATTTCAATAATGTTTCTACACATACACGTTCAAGCATCACAGTTTTAATGCTCTATTATTGAACACTGAGAATTGATCCTAGGCTAATTTGAGTGCAAATTAAACAGCGGTTATTGAACCTATTAACTCAGTACACCTACAGTTTATGCTGTGTTGCCTGAACCATGTTTGAGTAATAGAAATATTTGCTATAAGTAAGATTTCCTCTTTTTTTTTTCTCAAGATTTTTTATTCTGGTCCTCATTCACAGTTCCATAATAACTATGTAATTTTACATTTTAACTGAAAAAGTTATAGGATGAAGCCTTACCTTATTTTATTTTACCTACCTTTTTTTTTTTCGTAATAAGTGTCTTTCACTATATTTAATCTGAGTAAAGCAAAACAAAAAAACTGGACTATGTTTATAATAAGTTATGTTAATCACCTTATTTTTAAATGTGCAACTTTCACTACAAACAAACTTATTCTTATCAGGGAGACTTTCTTTTTAATATCTGATCAAATAAAGAAAAGTGAAGTTAGTTCTGAGAAAAGATTCTGCAACATTTGAGGGCTGGTGCCATTGTTTATTTGCTATATTACTGTATTGTCTAAGACGACTTTTTATAAGACAACATTTTTTTAGTCTGGCCTTTGAAGTAGAGAAAGTTTGACTTGGGAACCTTTTATAAATGTTTGTTTACTTGTGTGTAATTTATATGTGTGTATTTTATTTTATCCTTAACTTGTGAAGCACTTTGGGCAACAAAGTTGCATTTAAATGTGCTATATAAATAAATGAAGTTGAAGTTGACTTGCTATTTCTGTGACCAAGTGTGATGTGCCTTCATATTTTTGTTACCAGTGCAGGAGATTATGATTATTAATATTTGAAATCATTTTGAGGGAATAGAAATAGGGCATAGGAGGCTGCCAGCAGAAGCTAATCCCTGGATTACACCGAATTTGAACGTAAATTCCATCTCTATTTATCTCTCTCTATCTCTCCCTCACACATCTTCGGGAAACATGCAGTGAAATATTTAGCAAGAATGCCCCACTTTTACATGATTTATTTCTCTCACATGCACACTCATTTATAAATTGGCTCATTCATATAGAAAAACAAAGAAATTAGAAGATTATTTGTGTGTGAACTATAGTGACGATTCCATTGGTATTCTAAAATTCTACGTTTATGTATGTGTTTGCATGGTGGTGGTAAAAAAAAAAGCAGGATTACATACTGTAAGTGACAAAAGTCATTTGGGAGAGAGGTGTGGATAGGCTTCTTTCAGCTTGTGTTCTTTTAAAATCATACAGCTCCAATAAACATGGTGTGGTTTGATTCTTAGTTTAACCTTAATTGCACACTCATTGTGTATGTTTAATTCTTTAAAAAGAAACCTTGTGCAGTATACATACACTTGCTTTTATATTTTGTAATTAAATACAATGACATCATACTTTTTCTTTAATATTATGACATTACGATCCAAATAATGTTTAACTGCAACACAGAAACAAACATTTTGCTCTGCACTATTCAGATGTTTTTAAATACATTTTGTTTGCTTGTTTGTTTTTCATCTACAGAAAGTCTAACCAGTTTGACAGACTCTAATAACCATTTATATGAGTTAGTAACTTAAAGCTGAAGTGCGTATTTTCTTTTAAAAAATACTTTATCCTGTCCTAATTTAATGTGTGGTGACACCTATTCATAAGGGCAGAGTTTCTTCTCTACAGGCAGGGGCGTAGCAGCCATTTTAAAAGTGGGGGGGACAGCTGTCAGGTGATGTGACCCTCAAAGGCAAACAAATTATGTATATAATGTACAAAGTAAGTACATTCATGTTCATATAATAAATTCTAAAAATAATTGATTAACCTATTTTTGTGATATCATATTCAAATTTGAAAAATAACTGCAGGACTTGGGACTTTGAGACCACTGTGGGCATCTATACGTTATTTTTATGAAATAAAGATATTTTATGCACAATATTTCAGTTACACTACACTTGAACAATAACTTTTATCTAAATTTTTAACAGTTGGACAAAAAAAGTGTCTTTCAGAAAAGACAACAAATGTGTTTAAAGCTTAAAGGGTACAGGAACTACAAACAATTTAGTGTGGACATGGTTTGTAAGTAGTCCTAATTAAAGGGGTCATATGATGCGATTTCAATTTTTCCTTTCTCTTTGGAGCGCTCTTGGTGCGTCATTATAATCCGTAATTATGTCCCCACTGGATGCAACAAATGCCTCGTTTATAATGGGTTTTAATGTTTTTGTCTCTTCGCTCCGGCTGGACAAGGCATCACAATATTGTTTTATGGGGAAAGGATAACGCGAGCAGCACGACGCGACAAAAGACAGCAGAACGTTAATCAGTTATGTCTCATTTAGCAGACAAGCGACAAGTAGGAGAGCATTTAACACACACTGGAACCCCGCAATGTGATGAGGTTCTTAACGGGTTCTATTGTCTTTTGTCGCGTCGCATGATCGCATCGCTCGCATCCAGTGTAGACGGGATCGACGTTACAGTAAGTTAAATCATAACATGGAAACTTGATCGCGTGATTCGTGTCATCGCGACATAACACTTACTTACAGTGTGTGTTTGAAAAAAGGACGTAATCGTCTTCTGTTTTTTTCTGGGGTGCATTTTACCCCAGACCGCCAAAGAGCAAAGAAGTGAATAAACGAAAGAAATTGCGAGAGCAGCAGGAGATTTGAGCACGATGTTAATAATATATTAATTGCGCAGTGTGAGATTCATTGGTAACAGAACTTTGTGAGATCGCGATGAACAACGAGCGACAGCTTTTTAGTGGTTATAAGCGCTCTTTCCGAGCTTTCTAGGCAGTTAATTTAAAATGTAGAACGTTTTTTGGCCACACACACATGTTGCAAAGTTTCTGGAATGACATCTGCATATTTTTGCGGATATCACTAATTTCAGAAGCACCCTCAGTGATTATTTCTGGAACCTCATTGATACACTTTGGTTGTATAACTATATAAAAAAACAACAAAATACAAATGCACTAAATAAAATAATTTAATAAATGCATATTTACAATTTAAGCACTTAACTAAAATAAGTATTAATAAAATAAATAACTAGAAAAGGCTGACTATACCTACATAGATCACGTCACATTATGCGCTCTCGACATTGTCATTAAGATAGCGCTATAGAAGCCGCTTGAAATTAAGCATAAAGAGGAGAAGAAAGCGGTCCTAGGCAGCTGCCTACACATGCCGACACGCCCCTGTCTATTATCACTTTATTATTATTGTAAATATTATTATTTATTATGAATATGAATATTATGTATTTAGTTATTGTAACATTTCATATTTATTCTTAGCATCTTACATCAGCAAGAGAGTAAGAGCCAACCTGTGAAGTAATAATTAAACCTCCCTGTAGAGAAAAAAATATTTTGTTTATTATTTTTTTTTATCCTTATACTAGAAGAAATAACCTGCGTTGTTTACTACACAGCAGTTACTGCTGTTTGATTAGGCAGTGTCATCAGACCTAATTCCTCCGCAATGCATTCTCTTTAAAAATGAGCTTTTCTCTTCTTGTATTCACTGGTATTGAAATCTTAGCAAATATTATTTATCATGTTGTATTTATTTATTGTTGGAGTTGGGGTAGTATAACTAGGGGTATAACGAGGTGGTAGGCAAAGGTTGTTTGAAAACAATTTTTATTTATGTAATTCTGTTTGGTGATATTTGGGTTGGAGAAAATACACACATCAGATTTAAAAGGGTTAATTGATTTGCCAGGTGATTTTTTAAATGTATTCCTGCCATTAGTTCTTCAGCTAATGTTTAACAGAGAATGTTACAGAATACCAGAAGTTTACAAAATGCAAGAAAAGTGGTTATCTTTAAAATTTCCACATTTGATTTGATTTGTAAGAGTTTAAAAGTAAACGGTAAACTTTATTTCTTGACTATACAAATGAAATCAGGAGACAGAGGAGAATTTCTCAAGTGACAGCTTTTCACAAGTTACTTGCAAAACTTTTGTCAAATTTAATTACATTTTGTTTTATGTAAGGTTCTAGAAATTCACATATTAAACTGAAAATCCTGAAACCTGACATGAAAATTCAGACTCAACAGTGGCTGTTTTATAGTTTACATTTAAAAATTGTTAATAGACTGATCATAGACTATGTTCAGCAATGTTATAAATGTTTTGCTTAGTGTGTTGTGATTAAAATGTCTTTATAAGGATGCATGGCCATTGTGAGATTTTTACACAAATGTATTTGACTGTTGTAGGTAAAAGTTATGAAAAATAGGGTGAAATTTGTTGTCAGACCACAAATTGTTGTCTACATGAAATTGTAAAGAGTAAAACAAATGATTTTGTCTTGGTAATATAAAATAAGAGAAAAGTGTTTAGTTTCAGTAGTACCCGAATAAAGTACAAATTTCTCAAATTAATACTTACATATCAGTTCAACTGCTCAAGTGTTTTAAACCCCTGTAGCTTTTACAGTGAATCATAAGCTGCAGTTAATGTAGAGGCCACTATGTGTCACTCTTGTTCCACTAGCTGTATTAAAGGCGTGTCTCTCCTCCTCCTCCTAATCATGACCAGCCCTCCTCTCTCTTTGCTCTCTCTGATTCTCTCACCCTCTCCTTCATGTATCTCTTGTATTAAACCTCTTCACTATAGAACGTCGGGTTCAGATGTGAAAAACCATCTAGACATTTATGGAATATTGTATGCGGATTTGGACTGGCTTTGAGGATTTTTGACGGATGCAAAACGTCCATGCTTTTGGATTATTGTCGCTATGGGTTTGTCTTGAGGATTGAAAAGGGATCTTTGGCTGTTTTCTTTTGTCTTTGGTAGCCCGAAACGGATCCTTTACTCAACTGAAATTAAACTCTTTCATCCATTTTTGATGCCAATTTTCGTAATTATTGTGGAGAAAAAATAAGCAAACATGTTTATATCTACACAGAGGCATTTATTAGCCTGTTTCTCATTTGCTTTGACCTGTCATTTCTTGGAGGCTGTAACCGGACAGATCTCATACAGTGTATCGGAGGAGGTGATACAGGGAACCACAGTAGGTAATATAGCTAAAGACATTAACCTTTCAGTAAAAAATCTGCAATCCAGGGGCTTTCGCATCGTGTCAGGTTCTAAAAAGCAGTATTTGAGTGTAAATATTGAGACGGGCTCTTTGCAGGTGAGCGAAAGGATCGATCGAGAGGAGCTTTGCGCAGGCGTAATCTCGTGCTCCGTTAATCTGGAAGCCGTAGTGAACGGTCCACTACAACTCTACCGGGTAAGAATAAACATTCTTGATATTAATGACAACTCTCCAGTGTTTCCTATGAGCTCTGTAGTGATTAATGTTAGTGAAAGCACCGCGCCCGGTATGCGCTTTCCACTAGAGAGCGCGCATGACGCAGACATTGGAGTGAATTCAGTAAAAACCTATAAGCTTACATCTAATGATTATCTCACTTTAGATGTACAAACTCATAGTGATAAGACGATCTCCGCCGAGTTAGTGCTTCAGAAGGCTTTGGACAGAGAGACGACGCCGCGACTCGAGTTCACAGTGACTGCGGTTGATGGCGGATCGCCTGCCAGGACTGGTACCGTAATGATCGAATTTAATGTGATCGATACAAACGACAACGCTCCAGTTTTTAATAAACCATTATATAAAGTCTCCATAGCCGAGCACGCGCCAATTGGCACCACAGTAACCAGACTACAAGCTCAAGATCTAGATGAAGGATTGAATGCGGAGATAGTTTACTCCTTTATAAGTCGAACACCCCAAAATATTTTGGAGAAGTTTGAAATTGACGCGCAAAGTGGAGATGTCAGAATTAAGGGTGATATTGATTATGAGGAGAACGCCGCTTTTGAAATTAGAGTTCAAGCCACCGATAAAGGTCAAGTGACTATGTCAGGTCATACTAAGCTTTTAATAGAGGTGCTAGACATTAATGATAACCCTCCAGATGTGAGTGTAACATCACTTCTTAGCCCAGTAGAGGAAAATGCGGGAAAGGGAACAGTAATTGCCCTGATGACGGTATCAGATCCAGACTCGGGTAAAAACGGAGCAGTGTGCGTTCGCCTTGCCAGCTCAAATCCATTTAAATTACAGTCATCCTTTCAGAACTACTATTCATTGGTTTTAGATGGCGTGCTGGATCGGGAAAACGTCACGGAGTATAACATTACAGTCATTGCTGAAGACGAAGGGTCACCGCCAATGTCCAGAGCTAAAGTAATACAAGTGCAGGTCTCTGATGTGAATGACAATGCGCCTCGCTTCCCAAATTCTGTAGTTTATGCATATCTGAGCGAAAACAGCAAAGTGGGCTCCATTATATCCACAGTGACGGCCTCTGACGCGGATATCATGGAGAATGCACATATAACATACTCTTTACTGCAAAGCTCTGTCACTGGTACACCTGTTGCAGCGCTCCTTAAAGTAAACTCATTGACAGGAGAGATCGAGAGCATGCAGTCGTTTAACTATGAGGAAATAAAAACGTTTGAGTTTAAAGTTGAGGCCACAGACTCTGGTGTTCCTCCGCTCAGCAGTACCGTGTCTGTCAATGTTTTTATCCTGGATGAGAATGACAACAGTCCCGAGATTCTCGCGCCCTATTCCGAGCTTGGTTCCGTTAACACAGAGAACATTCCCTATTCTGCTGATGCGGGCTACTTTGTGGCCAAGATTAGGGCTGTAGATGCAGATTCTGGTTACAATGCGCTGCTGTCTTACCACATCTCTGAACCCAAAGGAAACAATCTGTTCCGAATCGGAACCAGCATGATCAGTATTAATGGAGGAGACACTTTTACCAGAACGCAAACACTTCCCAGTAAAGAGAAGGTAAGGGATTAAAGGATCTTCATTCCGATTCTTTTTATTATTACCGGTATTATTAGTGGGACATCCAGTGTTTCTTCTCATTGAAATACAATTGTATTACAATTGTATCACTAATTTCTGAGACTTAAAATTTTAAAAGTGGCTTAATGGTTAATAGTGTTTTGCGGAAGTAAACATACTTATAGGAATTACTTAATATATTATACTTAATATACTATTACATCATAAAACCAACATTTCGCGCTGTTGTTGAGTTATCCCTGGTTCTGAACTTGTCGTGGTCTTTTTGATGTACATTGCTGCATCTATTACTGTTTCACCTATTGCTATAACTTTTTTTTTTTTTTTTTTTTTTTTTAAACTTGCTTAAATGTGAAATGACAGCGATGTTGTACAACTGAATTCTTGTAATATGCATATATTTTTAATTAATTTATGATAATACTAGTGCATTAATTAGTTTAATTATTTAGCTAAATAAAGTCATCCTTGTAGTAATATTAGTGAATTGGATAGTACAGAACTTCATGTTATTCGTAGTGAAATCTAGCTAAGGCTTTAAAGAATATCTCTTGATATGAAAGATGAAAACAGAATATGCAAATGAAAAATAGTTTGTTTTGATGACGAAAATGCCCCCATATTCCCTCATATATTGGATACACACAAAAAAAATCTAAATATTTTATTATAGTATTAGTTAAAAAATTTAAAATAACTGCAATCGTATATGATGATCTCTTTATGGTATTTTCGGGGTTTTTATGGATATTTATTCATAAATCCGCGTGGTGTCACTATAGTCCGTTGAATCTCGAACTGCGTACCTTGTCTGGAAGCCCCTCCCGGATTTAGTGGGGAGGAGATTTCACAGGGCTTTGTTTCAGGCAGACTGGACGTATAAGAGAGTGTACGAAGGCCTCGTGTTTTCTCGTCCCTAAAATGGAATATTGTCTAATATTTCTTTATTCGCACTGATGAACTTGGAATACTGTCTTTTATTTCGTGGATCACTGCACGGAATTCACTGGATGTAATAATGTTCTCGCCGTACAGAAGGAAATCTATTGTGGCCTGTATTGTGCTCGTTGTTTTAGAGTGTTGTTGGGACGCGGTGTCAGGGCAGCTCTCTTATTCTGTTTCAGAGGAGGTGAATCTGGGAACATCAGTGGGAAATATCGCTAAGGATCTAAACCTTAATGTTCAGGAACTGGAGTCGCGCATGTTTCAGATTGTCACGGGATCCAAGAAAAAATATTTCGAGGTAAATCTAAAAACTGGATTTCTTTATGTGAGCGAAAGCATAGATAGAGAGGAGCTTTGTGCCAAAGCACCTAAATGTACTCTCAGTGTAGAAGCGGTTATCAACAATCCACTGAAACTTTATCAAATAGAAATCAATATTCTGGATGTTAACGACAATGCCCCATCTTTTAGTGCTAAAACTCAGTATTTAGACGTCGCCGAGAACACTTCACCAGGCGTAAAATGTCCTCTTTCTTATGCGTCTGATGCGGATGTAGGAAAAAATACTGTGAGCACATATAAATTAAGCCAAAATGAGTATTTTTCTTTAGCTGTGCACAAAGGAGGAGAGCAGAGTGTCTCTGCCGAGCTAGTTCTGCAAAAAGCGTTAGATCGAGAGAAACAGCCTGTTATCCAGCTCACGCTTACCGCTACAGATGGAGGAAATCCACCAAGATCAGGCACGTCTCAGATAATTATTAGAGTTTTAGATATTAATGATAACGCTCCTGAATTTAGTCGCCCATTGTATAAAGCTAGTCTTGTTGAAAACATGCCAATTGGTACCACGGTAATAATTATAAACGCAACAGACAAAGATGAGGGAACAAATAGTGAGATCGTTTACTCACTTAGAGAGACAGATCAAGATCACATTTTAGACATTTTTCAAATTGATCCGAACACTGGTGTTATCACAGTTAAAGGCAATATAGATTTCGAGAAAAACAATGCATTTGAGATCCGCGCACAGGCCAATGACAAAGGACAGCCTCCGATGTCCACGCACTGCAAAGTCCTGGTGGAGGTGCTGGATATTAATGACAATCAGCCAGAGATAACCGTGACGTCACTCCTCAGTACAGTGAAAGAGGACGCCAGTATTGGCACTGCTATCGCTCTCGTGTCAGTGATTGACAGGGACGACGGCAAAAACGGTATGGTTAATTGCTTTGTGTCCAAAAAAGTACCTTTTAAACTTGAGACGAATTACAAAAATTATTATTCTCTAGTGGTGGATGGACCTCTAGACAGAGAGCGCGCATATGAGTATAACGTGACTATCACAGCTACTGATGAAGGCACTCCAAATCTACTCAGCAGTATGACGTGTGTTTTAGCTCCGACACACTGAAGAGTGACGTAGTGGTTTTCCCTGCGCCATTTCCTCCTGCAGATGCAGAACTGATCAGTATTAATGGAGGAGACACTCTTACCAGAACGCAAACACTTCCTAATAAAGAAAAGGTAAGACATTAAAGGATTTTAATTGCGACTATTTGTTTTCGTTTTGTAAAATTAGTGTGACTTCTGGTGTTTCCTCTCATTGACCTCTTTTTATTGGCAGACAATTACAAGTTTCTGAGACTTAAAATGTTGAAAGTGGCTAAACAGTTATTTTTTTTTTTTTTTTTTGCTGAAGTAAACAGACTTATTGCAATTGCTTAATATATTATTATTGCTACATAAAACCAACGTTTTGCGTTTTTGTGGAGCTGTCCGTGGTTCTGAACTGGTCTTGGTCTTTTTGATGAACATCATAGTTATAAATTATTTTATGATAGTACTTATTTATTATTTTAATAATTTATTTATTCAAAGTCATCCTTGCAGTAATCTAAGGGAGTTGGATATTAGAACTGCATGTTTCTCATAGTGAAATCTAGTTAAGTCTTAAAAATATATCTTGAGATGAAAGATGAATAAAGAATATGCTAATGCATGCTAGTTTCTGTTTTGATGACGAAAATGTCCCCATATCCTCTCATATACTTAACAAACCGAAGAATCTAAATATTTTCCTATAGAATTAGTAAAAAAAAAAAAAAAGACAAATAACTGCAATTCGGTATGATGATCTGTTTGTGATATTATTAAGGTTTTTGGTGGATATTAATTCATAAATCCGCGTGGTGTCACTATAGTCCGTTGAATCTCGAACTGCGTACCGTGTCTGGAAGCCCCTCCCGGTTTTAGTGGGGAGGAGATTTCACAGGGCTTTGTTTCAGGCAGACTGGACGTATAAGAGAGTGTACGAAGGCCTCGTGTTTTCTCGTCCCTAAAATGGAATATTGTCTAATATTTCTTTATTCGCATTGATGAACTCGGAATACCGTCTGTTATTTCCTGGATCGTTTCACGGGATTCATTGGATGTAATTATGTTCTCGCCGTCCAGAAGGAAATCTATTGTGGCCTGTATTGTGCTCGTTGTTTTAAAGTGTCGTTGGGACGCGGTGTCAGGGCAGCTCTCTTATTCTGTTTCAGAGGAGGTGAATCCGGGAACATCAGTGGGAAATATCGCTAAGGATCTAAACCTTAATGTTCAGGAACTGGAGTCGCGCATGTTTCAGATTGTCACGGGATCCAAGAAAAAATATTTCGAGGTAAATCTAAAAACTGGATTTCTTTATGTGAGCGAAAGCATAGATAGAGAGGAGCTTTGTGCCAAAGCACCTAAATGTACTCTCAGTGTAGAAGCGGTTATCAACAATCCACTGAAACTTTATCAAATAGAAATCAATATTCTGGATGTTAACGACAATTCTCCGTCTTTTAGTGAGAAATCACAAACGTTAGACATTGCGGAGAACACACTGCCTGGTGTTAGATTCCCTCTCCATCACGCTACAGACGCAGATGTTGGGAAAAGTTCAATAAACACTTACAAACTTAGCTCGAACGAGTATTTTTCTTTAGCTGTGCACAAAGGAGGAGACTCGAAAAGCGGCCCAGTAACATCCATGATAAACATAAACTCTGACAGTGGCGATATACACAGTTTACAGTCGTTTAACTGTGAGGAGATAAAAACGTTTGCGTTTAAAGTTCAGGCTAAAGACTCTGGTGTTCCTCCGCTCAGCAGTAACGTGTCTGTCAATGTTTTTATCCTGGATGAGAATGACAACAGTCCCGGGATTCTCGCGCCCTATTCCGAGCTCGGTTCCGTTAACACGGAGAACATTCCCTATTCTGCTGATGCGGGCTACTTTGTGTCCAAGATCAGGGCTGTAGATGCAGATTCTGGTTACAATGCGCTGCTGTCTTACCACATCTCTGAACCCAAAGGAAACAATCTGTTCCGAATCGGAACCAGCAGCGGGGAGATCAGGACTAAGAGGAGAATGAGTGACAATGACCTGAAAACTCACCCGCTGGTCATTTTGGTTTGTGATAACGGAGAGCCCTCACTGTCAGCGACTGTGTCTATTGATGTTGTGGTTGTTGAAAGCGCAGGTGACGTCAAGACTCCATTCAGACACGCGCCGATAAAGGAGGAGAGTTTCTCGGATTTAAATCTGTATTTGCTGATCGCCATTGTGTGCGTGTCCGTCATCTTTTTCCTGAGCCTCATCAGTTTGATAGCTGTAAAATGCCACAGGACAGACAGCAGCAGTTTGGGCAGATACAGCGCCCCGATGATCACCACTCAACCTGACGGGAGCTGGTCTTACTCCAAGTCTACTCAGCAGTATGACGTGTGTTTTAGCTCCGACACACTGAAGAGTGACGTAGTGGTTTTCCCTGCGCCATTTCCTCCTGCAGATGCAGAACTGATCAGTATTAATGGAGGAGACACTTTTACCAGAACACAAACACTCCCTAATAAAGAAAAGGTAAGACATTGAAAGATTTTAATTGTGATTATTTGTTTTCGTTTTGTAAAATTAGTGTGACTTCTGGTGTTTCCTCTCATTGACCTCTTTTTATTGGCAGACAATTACAAATAAAACCAACTTTTAGCGCTTTTGTGGAGCTGTCCGTAGTTCTGAACTGGTCGTGGTCTTTTTGATGAACATCGCTGCAACTACTTATGTTTCTCCTGTTTACTAATGCTAAATTTGTTTATTTATTTATTGTGCTAAATGTGAAATGATAGCTATACTGTACGAATGAATAATTGTAATGCGCATAGTTTTAAATTAATTTATGATAGTACTTATATGTTTATTAATTTAATAATTTAGTAATACAAAGTCATCCTTGCAGTAATCTAAGGGAGTTGGATATTAGAACTGCATGTTTCTCATAGTGAAATCTAGTTAAGTATTAAAAATATATCTTGAGATGAAAGATGAATAAAGAATATGCTGATGCAAGCTAATTTTTGTTTTGATGAGGAAAATGCCCCCATATCCTCTCATATATTTAACACACCGAATAACTTAAATATTTTCCAATATAATTAGTTAAAATAGACAAATAACTGCAATTCGGTATGATGATCTGTTTGTGTGTGATATTATCAAGGTTTTTGATGGATATTAATTCATAAATCCGCGTGGTGTCACTATAGTCCGTTGAATCTCGAACTGCGTACCGTGTCTGGAAGCCCCTCCCGGTTTTAGTGGGGAGGAGATTTCACAGGGCTTTGTTTCAGGCAGACTGGACGTATAAGAGAGTGTACGAAGGCCTCGTGTTTTCTCGTCCCTAAAATGGAATATTGTCTAATATTTCTTTATTCGCATTGATGAACTTGGAATACTGTCTTTTATTTCGTGGATCACTGCACGGAATTCACTGGATGTAATAATGTTCTCGCCGTACAGAAGTAAATCTATTGTGGCCTGTATTGTGCTCGTTGTTTTAGAGTGTTGTTGGGACGCGGTGTCAGGGCAGCTCTCTTATTCTGTTTCAGAGGAGGTGAATCTGGGAACATCAGTGGGAAATATCGCTAAGGATCTAAACCTTAATGTTCAGGAACTGGAATCGCGCATGTTTCAGATTGTCACGGGATCCAAGAAAAAATATTTCGAGGTAAATCTAAAAACTGGATTTCTTTATGTGAGCGAAAGCATAGATAGAGAGGAGCTTTGTGCCAAAGCACCTAAATGTACTCTCAGTGTAGAAGCGGTTATCAACAATCCACTGAAGCTTTATCAAATAGAGATTAATATTCTGGATGTTAACGACAATTCTCCGTCTTTTAGTGAGAAATCACAAACGTTAGACATTGCGGAAAGCACCCTGTCTGGTGTTAGATTCCCTCTCCATCACGCTACAGACGCAGATGTTGGGAAAAATTCAATAAACACTTACAAACTTAGCTCGAACGAGTATTTTTCTTTAGCTGTGCACAAAGGAGGAGATCAGAGTGTGTCTGCTGAGTTAGTGCTGCAGAAATCTTTAGATCGAGAGAAACAGCCTGTGATCCAGCTCACATTGACCGCTGTAGACGGAGGAACACCCTCTAAGACAGGCACATCTCTTATAATTATTAAAGTTTTGGATAATAACGACAATACTCCCGTTTTTAGCAAGCCGTTGTATAAAACGACTGTTTTTGAAAATTTGGCTATTGGAACGACAATTGCTGTGCTAAATGCCACAGACTTTGATGAGGGTAGTAATAGTGATATTGTTTATTCTATAATTAAAAGAGATCAAAATAAAATTCTACAGATCTTTGATATTGACCCGAATGCTGGTGTTATCACAGTTAAAGGCAATATAGATTTCGAGGAGAACAATGCATTTGAGATCCGCGCACAGGCCAGTGATAAACACAAACACTTCCTAATAAAGAAAAGGTAAGATATTTTTATTAAAAGTGATGAAAACGCATTTTTCTCTTCACTGTGGTTTAGAGCTGATTTTCTTCTCTTGAATTTTTCTTGCTATGTGTCATTTTTTTTCCAATATTAAGATTGAGGGGAGGAAATTATGAATCATTTTTTATTTCTTCCTAAATATTTATTTCTATTGCGCACAGGTTTGTATCGTCTTTTGCGCTAATGCCCTCTGTCCGTGGTGCTGAAAACGCAAATATCGAAATCCACAGTTCTTTCATCTTAAATTGCCATGTATAAATTGTGGCGAATTTAGTGCTTGTTTGGTTTTCGAGCTACATAGCTAACTGCCGTCCTCTCTGTTGTTTTGGTCATGTATTGTTTTGCTTGTGTTTATAAAATATTGTAGTTATTCCCTTAGAGTACAGATAAAGATTTTTCGCACATTGGACATTGCATTGTTTTACAATGCGTTTTTTCTTTATATGTATTTGGGGCTGTTAGTGGTACTGAGCAACTCGCGCTCAAACATCAAGAAAGCAGATTTAGTCACCTCTGATCGTAAAGCCTAATTTTTTTCTTGACGTGAGAATCACAACATTTATATGATGCAATAAATAAATAAATAAATAAATAAATAAAAATCAAACATGCATACAAATAAATAAATAAATAAATAAAAAGAGAAAGACAGAGAAATTAATGTTTTTGACAAGTTTGTTATAGCATTTTTTAATGTAATGAAACTTCATTTTCCCTGGTTTTGATTTTCTTGAAGTGCAGTGTGAATTGACAAAACTTACAAATATAAACAGTATACAGTTAGGTTTTTGCTGAATTTGAATTATCCACTAATAACATTGTTCAATAATATAATTATAAATATAAATAGTTTGAAATTCTTCTATTGTGATTGTAAGACATTGGGTCCCTTTATACTGAATTATCTTCTTCGCCTATATTTGTCCGCGCGGTGTCGTTAGAGACCGGGATTTTCTCTTACCGCAGCTATGCAAAGCTCCTCCTCAGTTAGGGAGGGTTCAGTTTATCACGTGGGGCTTTTGTTCAGGAAAGGCCACTTTACTGTCTCTGTTTTTGCAGGAGCTGTGAGGAATTACGGCGTTGTGCTGTTAAATCACCGAATGGATGAGACTAATTTATTGAAGGAATTATAAAAATGTCGAAACACGGATTTAAATGGTCGATGTATTTTATTGCAACGTTTTCAATTTGGAATATTACCGATGGGCAGATTGTGTATTCGGTATCGGAGGAGGCTGATCCGGGAACCGCAGTGGGAAATATAGCGAAGGATTTGAACCTAAATCTTCAAGAATTAGAGCATCGTAGGTTTCAGATCGTTTCAGGCCCAAACAAAAGGTATTTCAGCGTTAATTTAAAAAGTGGTGTTCTTCTCGTCAAAGAGAAAATAGACAGGGTACAGTTATGCGGAAGGAGCAGCAAATGCTCTCTGGAATTAGAAGCTATTGTTAACTCCCCCTTAAACATGTATCGACTTGAGGTGAATGTTGTAGACATAAACGATAATATTCCTACTTTTAAGTCACCAAAGACAGAGTTAAATATCGCAGAATCAGCCTTCCCGGGTGAGAGATTTACATTACCAAGTGCGTTTGACGCGGATGTGGGCAGTAATTCGGTGAAGAGCTACAAGCTCAGTCCGAATGAACATTTTTCTCTGGATGTTCAAAGCGGAGGAGAACAGAGTGTGTCGGCTGAATTAGTGCTGCAGAAAGCTTTAGACCGAGAGAAACAGCCTGTTATTCAGCTCACATTGACCGCTGTAGACGGAGGAAAACCTCCAAAATCCGGAACAACACAAATTATTATTAATGTGGAGGATGCAAACGATAATATCCCTGTATTTAGTAAATCTCTTTACAAAACAAGAATTATGGAAAATGCGCACCCTGGCACCTCGGTTGTCACTGTCCATGCTAGTGACGCTGACGAGGGTTTGAATGGAGAAATAGTTTATTCATTTATACGCAGTGATGACGATGACAATATTGCCAACGCTTTTACTATTGATTCTGTCAGTGGCATAATTTCTATTAAAGGGAATATTGATTACGAAGCAAGGAATGCCGTAGAAATTCGTGTCCAAGCAAAAGATAAAGGCCCGAAACCCAGGGCTGCTCATTGTAAAGTATTAGTTGAAATTGTTGATGTTAATGATAATGTACCTGAAATTTCCGTAACATCTCTTGCTGAAACAGTGAGAGAGGACGCTGCTGCTGGTACAATGGTGGGACTGATCACCGTGAAAGACGAAGACGCGGGAAAAAACGGTGCCGTTGTTATTAAGATACAATATTCTGCACCCTTTCGTATACAGAATACTTATAAGAATAAATATTCTCTGGTTGTAGACGGTCCGCTGGACAGAGAGCGCGCGTCTGAGTATAACGTTACTATCACAGCTACTGATGAAGGCACTCCGCCTCTCTCTAGCACCAGTGTCATTACTGTACACGTTTCTGATGTGAATGACAACGCGCCGCGCTTTCCAGAGCCCGTCATTAATGTTTATGTAAGTGATTACATATTTTGTTTCATTGGTGAATTAAGTCTTATGATTTTGAGCTGCATATATAATTGGCATTCTCTCTGCTGTCTTGACTATTTATTATTTTGTTTATAGTTACAAAATATTGTAGTTTTTAGCTTAGAGTGCAGATGAAACACGATAGACATGATGGACATTGCATTGTTCTATATTGTTTATTGTTGGTATAACTAGAGCTCATTCAGCAGCGGAACACTTTGTATTGAAAGGTAACAGTTATTTGTCCTGTCGTATAACACATGTAATGCGTTTTTATTTTGGAACAGAAGATGTTATTGAATTATGCAATACGGACAATCAATCAATCTGCATTTTTTTTCGTACGAGGTGATAAATTTAGCTGAATGCAAACAGTTTAATGTAAGAAGTTTGCTGAGCAAACTTTCTCTTTACACATGTATACATTTTTTAAAAGCCCCCTTTCGTCTACATTAATTTGGCTTTGCTTCCTGACCGTAATTTTGAAAGCCGTGCTTTTTGTGTCTCTTTGTGCTGTTTGAGTACATTTTTCGCTGATATTTAAAAATTGTGTTAATTTGCCATTCAGCTGAAATACAGGTGCATCTCAATAAATTAGAATGTCGTGGAAAAGTTCATTTATTTCAGTAATTGGTTGGTTGAAAAAGAATGTTTTGCTTTCTTGATGTGATGCTCAGTTTTATCCGCGCGATGTCAGTATCTGTCTGTTGTTTGAGCATTCCTGACAAGACGAGGCTCCTCCTATTTTTCTTGTTCTGTCTTCCTGGATAAGGGCTTTGTTAGTCGTACGCCATTGTTCTCGGAAACAGTCCACTCGTGAATTTAGCAGAAAGTGTTTTACAGTCATGCGGAAGAATTTCGGTGATTTAACATACACTGCAATGGTCTGGTAAAATGGCTTTAACAAAGGGACATATTTTGAACGTGTGGATATTTTATAGTGTCTTTCTTCGCTTTGGTATTTTTACAGATGGGCAGATTGTGTATTCCATAACGGAGGAGGTAAACCCAGGCACGGCAGTTGGAAATTTAGCTAAGGATTTTAACTTGAATTTACAGGACATTGAAAGACGTGGATTTCAAATTGTGTCGGAGACCAACCGAAGGTATTTCGATTTCAATGTAAAGACTGGTATTCTGCTAGTTAATGACAGAATAGACCGAGATGAGATATGTGAACAGAATGTGAAGTGTTCTTTACCTCTAGAAGCAATTGTTAACTCGCCTTTGAATATATACAGATTTGAGGTAAATGTACTTGATATTAATGATAACTCACCAATATTTCCTACGGCAAAGACAACCCTAAATATTTCAGAATTAGCTTTTCCAGGGGAGCAGTTCGCTCTGCCGAGCGCGTTTGACGCAGATGTGGGCAGTAATTCGGTAAAGAGCTACAAACTGAGTCCGAATGAACACTTTTCTCTCGATGTTCAGAGCGGAGGAGAGCAGAGTGTGTCTGCTGAATTGGTGCTACAAAAAGCTTTAGATCGAGAGAAACAGCCGGTGATACAGCTCACACTAACCGCTGTAGACGGAGGAAAACCTCCAAGATCAAGAACAATGCAGATAATTGTAAATGTAGAAGACATCAACGATAATATTCCTGTTTTCAGTAAATCGTTGTATAAAGCTCGCGTAAATGAAAACGCACCACCTGGTACTTCCATTATTAGAGTCCAAGCCAGCGACCCAGATGAGGGTGTCAATGGTGAGATTGTTTATGCTTTAGTCAATCACAATAACGATAAACACGTAGATTCATTTTTAATACATCCGGAAACTGGCGAGATTACAGTAAAAGGTGATGTAGATTACGAAAGAAAAAATGCTGTGGAGCTCCGCGTGCAGGCAAAAGACAAAGGGCATAAGCCAAGAGCTGCTCTTTGTAAAGTGCTACTGGAAATTGTTGACATTAACGATAATGTTCCAAAAATCTCTGTAACATCTTTAGTTAATACTGTAAAAGAAGATGCTCCGATTGACACAATGGTTGGAATGATAACTGTAACTGATAAAGATGCTGGTAAAAATGGACAGGTAACTTTGAAGATTCAGGGCTCTGCTTCTTTTAAAGTTCAGAACTCATACAAGAATTATTATACTTTAGTTGTTAACGGGCCTTTAGACAGGGAGCGCGCATATGAGTATAACGTGACTATCACAGCTACTGATGAAGGCACTCCGCTATACACAGTTTACAGTCTTTTAACTATGAGGAGATAAAAACGTTTGAGTTCAAAGTTCAGGCCACAGACTCTGGTGTTCCTCCGCTCAACAATAACGTGACTGTCAATGTTTTTATCCTGGATGAGAATGACAACAGTCCCGGGATTCTCGCGCCCTATTCCGAGCTCGGTTCCGTTAACACGGAGAACATTCCCTATTCTGTTGATGCGGGCTACTTTGTGGCCAAGATCAGGGCTGTAGATGCAGATTCTGGTTACAATGCGCTGCTGTCTTCCCTATAATGTATTATTTTGACTCATCCTTTTCTTGAAAAAAAGAAAAGATTTAAAACCTGAATTGTAAGATTTAACATTCTATAAAACGTTTTTGTCAGAACTTTATTTGTACGTGATGCATGTTAGCAGATAACATGCTATGCTGCAAGTCACCAAACCAACATTTTTTATTTGTTGAAAATCTGTTGGTTTTCAACTAAATTTCTGTCTGTATGAGTACTTCTTGAACATGTCCAGCACATTTTAACAATACATTGATACTATTGATAACTCTGATCATTTTGGTTACTATAATCGTGATGAACTTTTCATGCCATTTTATATCTCTAATAACAATAGCTATGTAAACTAATTCTGATAAAAACTTAAAAGCGGTTAAAAATAAATGTTTTTGAAATAGACAAAAAAAAAAGTACCATTAAGTTATTAAAATAGTTACTTAAAATCACAGGGGCTACTTTAAGTAAATCATTTAAGCCAAAGGTGTTCGGCTGGCAAAACAAAACAAAACAAAAAGTTTGTCAGCCCCTGTAAAAGAAGTGATATATGTCCGTTTCAGGTGTTCTTAACCTCTCTTGTACTCCCCCCCCCCCTTTCAGT